>NC_051182.1:20044782-20081458 GCF_013339695.2 Rhipicephalus sanguineus | reverse complement strand
TTCTCCACCGAATCAAATGCCTGCTCGTAATCTATGAAGCCTATGTACAGGGGTTGGTTGTATTCCGCGCATTTCTCTATCACCTGAGAGGGAAAGCTCTGAAAGGGAATGTACAGGAATTGAGAGTTTCACTTCAGATAGGTACGCGGCTTTAACCGAGCAAACCGATCTTAGCGTTGACGCAATAAATGATAATCTCACTAGTATCATTAAGGAGTGTGTGCAGTGGAAGTCGGGGGTTTGTCGTGACTGAGCGTCTTAGTAGGTGAAATATAGAAATGCACGCCTTCGCTCAGGCTATTGGCAAATTGCTATTGAAGAAAAGGATCGCGTGAATGCGGCCTTTATAGCACCGGATGGGCTCTACCAAGGGGAGAAATTCGGCCTTGTTAGTAAGACATTAGGAACAATTAGCGAAAAATGACACAAGAACGAGAAGGGAGGACACGTGTTGGGTCCTCCCTTCTCGTCCTTGTGTCATTTTGTGCTAAATTGTTTTCCTAGGGGCTATACCAGATTCAAGTCATGCCCTCTTGGGTTGTGTAACGCGCCCGCACTAGAGCGCATGATGGACTGCCTTCTTCGGGGTTTCAAATTGTCCACATACCTCTGCTACCTCGACGATTTCGTTATTTTCTCACCTACGTTCTCAAGCCACCTGCAACGCTTGTCGCTTATTTTGCAAGTCTTTCACACCGCAGGTCTTCAACTCAACTCTTCAAAATGCCGCTTTGGCCACCACGAGATCACCGTGCTTGGCCATCTTGTTGATACGGCCTGACCCTGCAAAAATACGCGCCGTTACGAACTTCCCCACTACAGGTTCTTTCAAAGGACGCTCTCTCGTCTTTGGCCTATGCTCGTAGTTTCGCCGCTTTGTTAAATATTTTTCAGCGATTGCGGAGACCCTCACATGCATTCTTAAAAAATAAATCCCTTATCTTAGGGTCCTGCTCAAGCGTCGGCTTTTTGTCATCTCATCGACCTACTCACATCGCCCCCTGTGTTGGCTCATTTCGACGATTGCACCCACCGAAGTACGTACCGACGCGAGTGGTCGTTGGTGCGGCGCTGTTCTCGGCAAAAATCAACGTGGTCATGATTACGTTACCGCATACCAGCCGCATCACTCCACAGTTGAACGGAATTATTCAATGGCAGAAAGAGAGTGCCTCGATCTGTTTGGGCCGTCGGGAAATTTCGTCCATATCTGTACGGCAGACCCTTCACTTTGTCAGTGATCACCATGCCCTCAGCTGGCTGTCTTCTTTTAAGGATCCCACTGGCCGCCTTGGTCGTTGTAATTACGACTCAAGAGTACACTGACACTTTTGTTTGGGCGCTTGCATCAGGACGCCGACTGCCTTTCCCGTTATCCCGTAGTCCCATCATAACCTTCAGTAAACGATACCATTGCAACTGTGCTCGCAATAACTGACCCCTTCAATATCTGTGGAGCAACGCCGTGACCCGACTCCGCAAGATCATTGACCGCCTCAACTCATCGACTCTTCATTCTTCCCTTCGTTTCTTCGTGCTACGCGATGGTCCCTTGCTTCGTTGCAGTATGATAACTGACGGTCCTGATCTCTTGGTCCTGATTCTCGTTCGACTGTTCTGTCCCAGCTTCATCATGTGCCGGCAGCGGGGCACCTCGGATTTACCCACACCTACGATCGTGCACGCCGTCGTTTCTACTTGTCAGGAACGTATAGGTCGGTACGCCGTTACGTGACCTCGTGCAACATTTGTCAGCGCCGGAAAAAGTCAACACTCCCGCCTGCTGGCCGTCTTCAATCACTCGATATCCCATATGAGCCGTTTCATCGTTTCGACCTCAACTTGCTTGGTCCATTTCCTACGTCTGTCTCGGGAAATCGATATATCGCCGTTGCCACGCACTATGCAACAGGGTTTGCAAATACTCGCGCGCTTCCAACCAGCTGCGCGAGCGACGTAGCAGACTTCTTGCTCCATAACGTCATCCTTCAACATGGGGCACAGCGCCAGCTCATGGACGATCTTGGCAGACAGTTTCTTTCCAGGGTCATCACTGGCATACTGACGTCTTGCACGACCACGCATAAACTAACCACGGCCTACCATCCACAGAAGAATGGCTTGATGGCGCGGATGTGCCGAACCATTACCGACATGCTAGCAATGTACGTGTCGGCCGACCACAAAGATTGGGAAAAAATATTGCCCTTTGTCATGGTCGCGTATAAACACGTCGCGGCAGAAGATGGCTGCTTATTAGCCTGTATTTCTCTTATTCGGCCGAAATCCAACGTTATATATAGACACGATGATGTCTCCTTCCTTGATCCGCCTACTGAGTACACTCATGCAGCCATTGCCCGCGTCGACCATGCACGTCAAGTTGCGCGCGTTCGGTTAACCAACCGTAGGCGGGCCCAATAATCTCGCTTGGATCGCCGTCATAGAAACGCCCACTTTTTCCTGGATCTCTTGTTCTCATTTGGTCTCCAGCATTGCGTGTTGAGCATTCTGAAAAGCTACTCTTCCCGCACACCGGACCATACCGTGCATACCGCCGTATGAAATCTAGCCATTGTTTTCGTCGTCGCCGACACAGCCCCGCACCGACATTGTTCACATTGTGCGTCTGAAGGCCCACCATATACCGGAACCCACCTACGCATGAGTATAGTGACCACTCTCACGACCGTCTATGGCCGGGTGCAGCGAGTCGGTGCTTTTACCGCCAGAGGGTTATGTGCCACTTACATGGAGGACGAAGAATAGGAGGATGGGTTCGTGGCTGTCTCACCATCTTGGTTGTTACGCCCATCACTGTGATTGTTTCATTATTTAAATACAGCCTTAGTCTGTCGTCCCCGTAACAATATATCGTAAATAATATATATCGCAAACAACATATCATAAAACCATTCTCACGATATACACCAGACTTGTTCCTCGCTGAAATTGTAAAATAATGGAATCAAAATGGTCTTCTCAGTTTCAATAAATCGAATTGCTTTTGTTACATTTATGTCGAAGGACGGCAACTAACGCCTGACCATTCGTGTATATCGGCAACTTCTGATAGTTATGGGAAGCCTCAAAGTAATATTGCAATAGTAGGGCACAGAAAACATGAATTTGGAATAAATCTGAAGAAATGTACTTTACAGTAAAGTGATTGTAAGAAGGGAATACGATTATATCGTTTTAAGCACTGGACACGCATTATGTGAAGGGCTTCAGCAGATGTGTCTGCGTCAATGTGAGCAGTGCAGCTACATGTACCGGACTACATACTAAGTAAGTGAAAATATACTGCGTCGTCGTCAACGCACCGCGTCCACAGCGCGGTGAGCGGCCACGCGACATCGCCGAATACTTGGCCACTACTGAATCGAGACCTCGACATCCGTCGCGTTCGCCGTCGCCTAGACGCCGCCGGTCCCCTTAGCGAGGACAGCAGTACAGCGTCCCTAACCGGGTGTGGTTCCGCAGGCCAAACAAAGGGCAGCTACCGATGGAGGTGCTGATGAGGATGACAGCGTGTGCTGGTTGGTTTCTCATTTGAAAGGCTTTTGGTGTAGCGCGAAAGGAAACACGGACACGAGAAGGCACACAGGAACACAGCGTGGTGTAGTGTTCCTGTGTGCCTTCTCGTGTCCGTGTTTCCTTTCGCGCTACACCAAAAGCCTTTCAGATGGAGGTGCGGTTGCTGTACGGCGAACTACCGAAGATCCTCCGCCGTCGTTGACGACGCCGCCACGAAACCTGAAGAACACGATGGAAACCAGACGGAACCCTGACGACGAAAGATCGGGGCCTAAAGAAGAGCTGTCGACGCGAAGTAGAAGCAGCAGGACGAGACGACCTAGCCGTGACCCGACGCCGAGACTTAACGGAACGCAAGACGATGGGCTACCAACTTCGATGTACTATTCGACAGCCAGATGATCATCACTTTCGTCGACAATAGAGCTGGCTATAAAATCATCAGGGGACCGTTCGCCACGAAGCGGAAGAAAGATGAGACTGCTTGGGAAGTCCCTGAAATCGGGACCACTGGAGGTCATCTGATGACGGCGGCTGGCGTTTGCACAGTAGCACTCACCATCATTAACCGGACTAATCCTGAGCGGGATTGTAATCCCACAACATTGCTCCAGGGATGTGATGCATGCGATGGACTTCCACAGTCACCAAGGCGCCGTCATAGACATGAGGTCTGGGTGAATAACACTAACCCCAGAAAAAGCGCTGCGGCCCCACAGGACGCTAGGGAACCACGCATTGAATGTGATAGAAGTGCACGTCTTCGTCCCGTCTCTCTCCAGCGTCATTATTTCCGTCGGCATCAAAAAACCCACAGACCTTGAAGGCGTCATCGAGAGCAATCAGCACCTGCTTCTGAACCGTCAGACTTGCGTTGCGAGAGGCATAGCCGAGCTGCGTGGTGGCAAAGCATTGGTACGATGGTCGTCTACATCGACGAATTCGTAGGACGCCAGCAAAGCCTTCGCCCCCTTCGATGCCACAGAACCTGCTTCAACCGATCGAGGTCCCGAACCACCAGATGTCGACGTCAACCCAAGCCTCCCGAAGAACAAGCAAAACCAGCTCAAAGCCCTGCACCTGCAATTCAAGGAGTGCTTCTCGTAGTTTGTCAAAGATTCGACAAACTCCAGTCGCGAAACAGCTTATCATAACAAAAGAAAGCGCCCGACCAATCCATCCCAGCCTTCACCGTGTTCCACACGCGAACTCGAGGCCATAAAGAAGGAAGTCGACGAAATGATACGCGACGGCATCATCAAGCCATCCAAGACTCCGTCGCCGTCTCCCGTATTGTGGTGACGAAGAAGAAGATGGAACCCTACGCTACTGCGTCGATTACAGTCGCGTGAACAAAATCACAAAGAAGGGCGTGTACCCTCCTGAAGAACAAAAAAATCACAGCATATCCACGGGGTGAATGATGATGAGTGGGGCGAAGCTACGGGGGGAATCATCTGTAAACCGTGAAACTCTTCCGTGAAATGCGCCCAGTACATAATATAAAGAGTGTGAAACATCGTGTATATATTAAACATCAAACTTTTTTGTACTGTTGGTTTACGTGGTCCCTTCATTATCACTTGTGATCGGTGAAATGCAAGGAAGAAGTCCGCTGCCGAGCGAAAGAGCGACCGCATTCCCCGCTCGCCCTGTGCGAATTAAAGGCAAGGCTAGAGGGAAGACAGGACGCGCGTTCCACGACGCGAGGTCGGTAGCATGCCCAACGAAAGCCAACGGAACGCGATCGTGCAAGTGCTCCGGCTTCGCATCGCCTCATGGTTCCATTTAGCGTCCCAAAACCAAACATATTGCTCAAGGTGTGCCTTGCGTTTTTCGTAGAAATAATTTCTTTATCATGTACATTAAGACGAAAAGTTGAAAGCTCACTAGAGTGTATCGCCCGCAAAGTATGTCTTTTAGTGTGATTTAACTCTCGTACGGCAGGGTCCTCGCGCCGTTGCCGGTCCACCTCGCCCGTTGACGATCGGGCGAGGTGGCTACATGCAACTACTACTACTATACTTTAAGAAAAACACCTGGCGTTCTTTCGTTCTGCTTTTACAAAACATCTGGCGTCTTTCGTTGGTTTATTTCATCAATCAACGGCGTTTTGAACAAAATTTTTATTGTTTAATCACGCACAGGAGAAATCTCACCAGGCACTACCTTGGAGGTAAACAATGGCTGCTAATGGCAATGAGAGACAGAAGAAGTCGGCTTTTAGCTAACACTTACACTTCTACTTCTACTAACGTTTCCTACTGGAACATGCCAATGGCTGCTAATGGGGAATGAGAGACAGAAGAATTCGGCTTTTAGTTAACGCGCACGCTGCGAATTTTTTATTGTTCAACAACGCACAGGAGAAATCTCCACCGGCACCACCTTGGAGGTCAAAGCGTAAGACTTGTTACTCACTACTACGACCACGACGACTACGAGGGACGAACGGGTGCCGCCTTAAGGAGCTTCGCCCCTAATAAACAAAATCACAAAGAAGGACGTGTACCCGAAGAACGAGCAAGACCAGCTCAAAGCCCTGCTCATGCAATTCAAGGACTGCTCCTCGTCGTCGTCAAGAATTTGACAAACCCCAGTCGCGAACATCGTAACAGAAGAAAGCGCCCGACCAATCCGTCACAGCCCTCACAGAGTTTCGACGCGCGAATTCGATGCCGTAAAGAAGCAAGTCGACGAAATGATACGCGACGGCATCATCCACTCGTCCAAAACTCCGCGGGCATCTCCCGTATTGTGGTGACGAAGAAAGATGGAACCCTACGCTTCTGCGTCGATTACTGTCGCGTGAAGAAAATCACAAAGAACGACGTGTACCCTCTCGCACGGATACACGACGCCCTGGATCGACTTTACAACGTGAAGTACATTTCGTCGATAGACCTCAAGACCGGCTATTCGGAAATCTAAGCCGACAAGAGAGGCCAAGAGAAGACTGCCTTTACAACACCAGACGGCCTCTTAGAGTTCAAGGTAATGCCACTTGGCCTTTGCTCAGGCAACTGCGACTTTTCAGCGCTTTATGGATACATTACTGGTAGTCTTGAAGTGCCAGAGTTGCCTAGTGTACTTGGACGACGTCTTTGTGTTTGCCTCAACCTTCGACAAGCACCTCCGGCTCCTTAGAGCTGCACTTGAAGCAATCAAGACCTCCGGGCTAACCCTGAAATCAGAAAAGTGTCACTTTGCGCACGAGGAGCTCTTGTTCTGGGGCCACGTGATTAGCAAGTCTGGAGTTAGCCCTGACCTACGGCCTTCCCGTCGCCCACCGGCAAGAAGGCCGTACTCCGATTTCTCGGTTTGTACGCTAATGCAGACACTTCGTCAATGAATTTTTCCCGGATCGCCAATCCACAAACTGACCTCACGAAACCCGACGTGGAATTCAAGTGGGAAACGCCACAAGCTGAAGCATTCGAAGAACTAAAACAACGCTTGCAAGCGCCTCCGATACTTGCGCACTTCAAAGATTACGCCGACACGGAATTTCACGCCGAAGGAAGCAACCTAGTGCTAGAAGCCAACCTTGTGCAGGAGACTGCTGGACAAGAAAAGATTATCAGTTACGCTAGCCGGTCGCTATCTAAGGCAAAAGCCAACTATTCCACAGCAGAAAAGGAGTGCCTCGCTATTATATAAACAATAACTTCGGGGGTTTAACTTCAAAAATTCACAATATGATTACAAGCGATGCCGTAGTGGGGGGTTCCGGAAATTTCGACCAGCTGGGGTTAGTTAAAGTGCACCTAAATCTAAGTACATGGGTCTCTAGAATATTCGGCTCCATAAAAAATGCGGCCGCCGCGGCCGGGACTCGATCAAGCTACCGAAGGGTCAGCAGTCGAGCACCTTAACCACTAGACCACTGTGGCGCCAGAATGCCTTGCTATCATCTGGGCTACATGAATGTTTCGCCCCTGCCTTTACGACAGGCCTTTAAATTGTCTGAGCGACCACCACGCCTTGTGTTGTCTAGGTAACTTGAGAGACCCTTGAAGTCTCCTAGCGCGGTAGATTCTGCGACTTCAAGAATTCGACACTACCGTCGTACACAAGTCCGGACGAAAGCCCTCTGACTCTGACTGCCTGTCTCATGGTCCTCTTGATCCACCACCGCAGGACGACAAAGACGGTCACTGCTTCTTAGAGACCTTAAGTGCCGAACAAAGTACTTTGACGTGTCGGAGCTCTGGACAACGCAGTTGTCCGCGATGCTCTCAGCGGCGCAGCACACTACCTGAAGTCGTTCATATCGTTCGCCTTAGGGATTTCTATGCGCGTTGACCCTTTCACGCGCCACCTCGGAAGAGATATTTGTAAATGCATCAAACTAATACAACGTTTATAGATGTCATAATATATGAGTTATATATATACATATATATTATATATATAAATTTAGACCATCTGGTGTTCTTTAACGTGCACCTAAATCTAGGTACACGGGCCTCTACCATTTCGCCTCCATCGAAATGTGACCGCTGCGGCGGGATCGAACCCGCCACCTTCGGTCAGCAGCCGAGCACCGTAACCGCTATACCACCGCGGCGGACTGCGATTCATTACTATGACATCAATATATATATTATATATATATATATATATAAAATCTAGGTACACGGACCTCTACCATTTCGCCTCCATCGAAATGTGACCGCTGCGGCCGGGATCGAACCCGCCACCTTCGGGTCAGCAGCGAGCACCGTCACCGCTATACCACCGCGGCGGACTGCGATTCATTACTATGACATCAATATATATATATATATATATATATATAATATATATTGATGTCATAGTAATGAATCGCAGTCCGCCGCGGTGGTATAGCGGTTACGGTGCTCGGCTGCTGACCCGAAGGTGGCGGGTTCGATCCCGGCCGCAGCGGTCACATTTCGATGGAGGCGAAATGGTAGAGGCCCGTGTACCTAGATTTAGGTGCACGTTAAAGAACACCAGATGGTCTACATTTCCGGAGCCCTCCACTACGGCGTCTCTCATAATCATATCGTGGTTTTGGGACGTAAACCCCAGATATCATTATTTGTAATGAATCGTACTTAAACTGTAGTTAAATATATAATGATTCCGGAGTCATTCATGCTCTGTTTTACAGCGAAAGCTGTTATGAGATCATTTCACCGGCCGTTTTTGGCGCCGTAGTTGTCCGCCGCCGCCAGTGTCCGTAACCACTATCGCTCGAAATAAGAAAAAAGCGAAATAACAAAAAAATTCCAGGATGGAACGAGGTTCGAACCTGGGCCCTCTGCGTGGGAGTCCAGTATTCAACCTCTGAGCCATGCCGGTGCATGAAACTGCTTTGCAAAAAGGTCCTATACAGGCTTCATGTCGGGAAGGAACCACATTAGCATATGCAATATAGCGTGGTAGAAGAGTAAAATAAGCCACCCAAGCGTCGCACAACGCGAATTCTGTAACCAGGAGTCACACAATGCGAATTGCGCAACGAGTAGGTTGTTGAATGCTTCCAAACTATTACAAAGGGCTCTGCCATAATTTTCATCGTCATCAGGCACAGCATCAACCAAGTGCGCATAATGCCTTACATGCGTTTAGCAGGTACCAACGCTCTCCGTAGAATGACGAAAAATGGCACCGTGCCTGCTGCCCTACTTCTCAAAAATTACAATGATTTATAGCGTAGTAAGTTCCTCGCAAGTGCACTTGTATTGGTTGCCAAGGAAGCCCATAAGCGCATGATCCACTTCCTCGGGGTCTCAGTAAAATTACAATGGTGTATAGTGCAGTCGGTTCCTCGCAAGTGCACTTGTATTGGTTGCCAAGGTCTCAGTAAAGTTCTCCCCGTCTCTCTCCTACGTCAACGTGTTATACAGCATGATGGGAGAGGGAAATAGCGACCGGGCGTCACCCAATGCAAATTACATAACTGGTGGGCCGTTTAAAGATTCCAACCAATCACAAAGGGCCGAGCCATATTTCTTCAACGTCATCAGTCGTCGCGTCAACAAAGTGCACATAATGCCTTACAGACGTGTAGCTGGTGCTTCGCTTCTCCACAGAATGACGAATTATGGCTTAGTAGGTGCTTCCCAACTTCACAAAAACTGATTTATGGCGTAGTGGGTACCTTTGTAGTGTACTTGTATTGTAGCCCCAAGAGAGCTTAACGGGCTCTAGAAACGCCGCTATTCCAGCTTTCGCTGTGACTGTGCTGCAGTTTCAGCGCAGGCCTGGCGTTTTTTTTTTTGCACATGTAGAATCAAATCCCTGGCTAGAAACATGGTGCAAAATTCCTTTTCGATTACGTCCACGTTGAGCAAGAAATATTTATACTTTTGACGGGGCTTGTGAGAAGCGGCACGTCAAACGGCTACTCGAACGCGGTAGTGCCTTCAGCAAAGTAATCATATGCAACAGTACACTGAAAATTGCCATTAAATGAAGACACAGTTATTATGCAAGACATTCATTTCCTTCAAAGCTCAATGTATCTTGTCCTTTGTGAGCCACTAGTCGATACAACCAGGAGAAACAAGTGATGTACAATTCGAATTGGATGAAACCCGCGTGAAACACCAACCACAGAGAAAGGACACACGGGAGAGAGGCTGGCCCTTACAACTGATCACAGAATGCTTGAAACGTACACTTATACCCACTGGCGACCACCTTCGCACGTGCGTGAGGCAGCCATGCGTCATACAAAACAAAACCAAACCTTAAATAGTTATCACGGCTTCTAGAACGGCCTTAGCGCACATGTGCATTGACGTGTCACTGACGCGATTCGTTCCGCCTTCCTTAATGTAGAATGCTTCCAAAATTTCCCTTTGCGCTTTTGTCTTTCCCCGACCAAAGACTCTAGTGTAGTCAAGAACAGGATTGCACCAGCACTGCCGGCAATGACTTGGTAGATGAGACGACGACGCAATGAAACCGTGTCGACCGAACCAGAAAACCCTATTAGATCTTCAGCCAACTGCTGAAACTCAAGTGCGATTCGCAATGACTTCTCGAACGAAAGTGTGGAACCCCAAGCAATAACCACTCACATACGCCGTTCGAAGCTACAACGTCAAGGAATTGACGCCGCAGAACATCATCTTGCAAGGCTAACGAACACTGTGACGCTTGCTCCCGTAGGGCGGCAACAATCTTATGGAACTAATTCACAAGTGTGTTGCCTACGGCGGTGAAAGCGATGCTGCTCGGCGACAACGTTGGACGACGCCGAAAACTGGGGTCATAGTGCTGTGAGTGTAGTGCCGTATTCGTCAGGAGTGGTCTGGGCAGTCTTGTCAGCGCCTTTTAGCAGCGGAACTGTTTAAGCCGACTGTTAGTCCGTGCAGAGCGAACAGAGAACAAACATCATCACAAACCGGCACGCTCTCCCTACGTCCTCTTATTCATATTCTGCTTTGCTCCCATGACATGTGCGCCGAATTGTCAGGCGCACATGTTCTGGGAGCAATCTCCTTCGCGAAAGCCGTGCTGAAAGGGCGTAATTGGGTTACGACTTTCGACAATGACAGTCAGATGTTTTATTATTATCTGTTCTAGAATTTCGGCGCTAGAACATAGCGAGGAGATAGACCTAAACGAGGATACAAGCAAGTGGTCATCAGTTTACGGTACGGGCGTGTTCTTGGCGTGCTTCCAATCATTGGGAAGCTCAGCGCGCGAAAGAGAGGATTTAAAGATCAAGCTTAGACATTTGCCACTGCATTGAGCATACCTTATAAGAAATGCGTCAGGTATGAAGTCAATTCCTGGCGATTTTTTCGGATCGAGATTTAGCAGAAGCGATAGCGCTCCTTCTTTAGTGATACAGACACCATCGATAGGCGTATGCGATATAGGTAGTGAAATCCAGGGACAAGGTCATTATCACGCGTGTATACTGAACACAAATTATCATTCAGTGCTTCTGATATTTCCCCCGTATCGGTTATAAAGTCGACGTTAATGGATATGCTTGACACAGGACACATTTTGGGTGACATGTACTGCCAAAACGTATTTGGTGACGTCAAGAGAAATCTTGTCCAAACCTCACTTTGATATTTTTTTGCGTTTTTCAAACGGCCTTTGAGTGTATGGTGCATCTTTGACATTCTATCTAATCCAGACAATGGTGGTCTTTTTATTTGCTGCTTTCTTGCCTTTTTAAGCTTACGCCCCAGGCGTAGGATTTCATTAGTGATCCAGGGGCTAGACCGGTTTAATACCTTGCGTTTGGGAGGAACAATGCCTTTTATACCTTTGTTACCATGTCCTTCAGAAAGCACCACAATGGGCCAACAGAGCATTCATTTTCTTTGGAAAGTGTTGCGAAATAGGAATAAAAATTGTCGAAAGTGTCTATAATGCCCACGTCACTAGCACGCGTAAACACAGGTAGAACAGTGGTATTCTTATCGGGCTTTTTTGCGAAACATAGTTGAAAGCTTAAGGACACAATTTTATGGCCCAAAATGTCGCAAATTTCTACTATCGGACTGCGGCGATATATACCTCTACTAACAAGAGACAGATCTAAAGCCATGCTAGAATCGTTTTGAATGCAATTGAACGTTTTTAGAAGCTGCGTCAAATCGTGGAACAGCAGAACATCAAGGAACGATAGAGATGCAGTGGAAAAGGCATGTGGAAATTCCTCGGACCAATTTACTATTGAAAAATTAAAATCGCCACCGATTAAGACTTTGTAACTAATAGTTTTACACTTACAAAGAAATACTTTTACTTATTCCACATACTCATCACCCCAGTTGCGCGGATGGTAAAAGCCCCCAACGACAATATTGTATCTCGTCTAAAAAACTTTTGCCATAACACATTCCTTCATTATCGGGTAATCGAATCACACATCGCGATTCTCGAAATATGACATCGCCACCGCGGCACTGTGTATCTGTACCGTATATTTTGTGACCTGGTGGCGTTACTTCATAATCACCATTGTCTCGGTGAACCACGAGTCTGTAATTATTAGCATGTGCGACTTGTGTGCCATTACTACGCTTTCTAAACCAACAACCTTGTTAACCGAACTACGGGTATTATAGTAAGACAGAAAAACTGTTTAGTTTATTTGCTTTCAGGTCACTCCTTATCACGCAGCCGCATACTGCGTAGACTGGTAGGAACCCTCTTCATGTGAATAGTGTCCTATGTATACATTTCTTTATTAATTCCTATTTTGTCGTATGATAGTTTCACCTTCGCTCCTGCTTTCCTGTTATCAGAGGCACTATCCCGTAAGTTCTTTCGGATTTGCCTGGTTGCTGCTGAGAAATCCTCAGACACCGAAATACCCGTACCTTTCAGTTTAGAGCATTTCTTCAGCACGTTTCTTTTTTTCCTGTATTCTATAAATTTCAAGATAGCAGTTCTAGATTTGTCGGTTTGCATGCGCCCAATCGTATGTAGTCTTTCGACAGAATTCACTTCTACACCAATCTTAGCCTTGAACATGTCTTCATTTACTGCCATCTCCAGCGATTGTTGTGTTTCACCCGATTCCTCAGGAATACCAAAAACCAAAAGATTGTTTCTTCTGCTTCTGTCTTCTAAATTCGGCAGCCTTTTTTCTTGTCTTTGCATAGTTTTTTCGGGACGGGTGACTTTGGTACTCAGTTCTTTGAGAGCTGATACTGATGTTTCTACCTTCTTCAGCTTCGACTCTATAGCATCAAACCATTTATGCATAGTCTTTTGACCTTAATGTACCTCTGTTAACAATTGTTCAGTAGACTCACATTGGTTGGATTCATTGTCACCACAAAGTTTCAGAAGAAACAACGCAGTAATCCGCACATAAAGTAACAACATGCATAAGCTAGTGGGGGCACGTTAGCTGGATAAAGCAGGGATCACTAGATTTGACAGAGGAATGCTTGTTACTAACCCGCATAAAGTAAAGCAACGGGTTGGTCATAACTGTGTTTATGATGTTTATATTGCTTTTTTGTGTCCCCGTGCTTTTTGCGATACTTGCTCTATGATGAATTCTAATAAACTCGCCCAGATTTCCGTTCTCCGAAGTTTTATACAGTTGAAGAACAATGTCACTTAAGAAATTTGCAGGCATAGTCAAACGTTCACAGTGACTTGTAACGAATTTATTACGCTCCAAATATCCACAAAGAAATTTTGGTCAAATCTTGTCGCTAGACTATCCGTGAAGACGGCCGAGCCATGGGAGTGAACACTCGCGAACGCGAAGTTTTAAACGTTGAGCTCGTCTCATCAATATTAATGTGTAGGTTTGAAAGACTGGTACATGAAAATAACTAGATCTTAGCAAAAGAAAGGTCGCCGAATATAGTGAACAAAAAAGTGACATGCGTCAGCTTGACCTTAACGCACCAGTATTCGACCGGCGTAAAGTTTACGGTGTTGGTATTAGTTATCGGTATTCGACATGACTAATGCGGTAGTTATTAATGTCACTTCTGATCCCAGCTGAATGGAGCTAAAGGGGAGACTGCCCAAATGAGACACTAAAGCGACGGTAGCTAAACAAGTTTATTGATTCCTGAAGGAATTATGTAAGCAGTAAAAGGGGAAGAAAGTAGGACAGGCGATAGGGCCGCTCTAGATGGTCGCACACTTTTGTGCTTCGCTGACGCCTCTGGCTCAGCCCACCGTCGGAAGCTGTAGCTCCGGTTGCGTGCTGCGGCGAGCAGTCTCCCATCGTTCCTGGTGCTTTGACCCTTGCCACAAGCTTCGGTTTGTTCAGGCAGTTTAAAAAGGCGTGATGAAAGTCGGCTGTGGTCAGGGGTGTGGGCAGAAACTTTTTCCGGGGGGGGGGGGGGGGATGATTTCCGGGATCTGAAGTGGGTGCAGGGTAGGCAGATGGGGTTGATTGTCAGTTAGCGCTGTGTATGCCAGGGCAAAAAATTTTCTGTTCGGGCGTGCGGAGGGGGGGGGGGCCGTTGTCCGGCGTGCCACCCCCTGCTAACGCCACTGGCTCTGGTGCTCGGACAGAAGTCGCAGTGAGGAGTCGGTTTCGGCATGTGTTAGAAGGAAATGATGGAAAGGAGTCGAGACTGTGGCCGTTTGAGGCCTGCGCCACGGAACCTGATCACGTCTGGACAGAGATCTATGCAGTGAGGGGTACGTTACGCAGGAATTTCTCGTAAAACAATGTTCCATCGTGGCAGCTGAGGAGTAGATCCCTGGCACTCTGAAGCGAAGGCAGGTCACTTTCAGCCCGGTTCACGGGCGCTTGGTGTCCGGTGTGAGCAGCAATGTTGACTGGGTTTACACTATGTGCAGGGATTCAAAGGAGGGTGATGACGTGATAGGCAGAGGAGATGACTGAATGGTTCCAGCAGCCGGAGCGTGGATTTAGAGATTGACGTAATGGAAATTGCGGTTTTACAATCGGAAACAAAATATATTCTGTGGAGGAGTGAAGAATTCTTAACGCAATTACTCCCTCATCTGCTTCCAGTGATTCCGTGAAATTTGGAATCGTCGCCCTGATGATCAGGTTTTGTATTCCGTCTAAAACAGCTAATGCGAATGCGGGACGATCTGCATAGCCGGCCGCGTTTACGTAAACTCCTACAGTACGAGGAAGGTAGCGCTTGTGAAGAGCTTTGGCGTAGCTTCCCGTCTGGGTAAATGATGCACTTGGTGGGTGTTTTTGGGGAAGTGGCAGGGTACAGAGGTTACCGCTACATGAATGGGAAGAGAGGACCTGGTCGTGGTATGACCGCGAATGCTGATTCCGAGTCGGCGCAATAATACTTTACCATGTACTCTAAGCGACAGCCTTAGATATTGACCATAGAGGTGCGCTTCTACGAGCGCTCCCACGGGGTTGTGCACCCTACTTGAAGTAATTTATTCGAAGATCGAACACAAATCGAACAGATTTTCTTTGGCCATTTCTGGTTTCTTATTACTGGACATAACAAACGCATCCCACACAGCAGCTGCGTACTCTAATGTTGGTCGAATAAAAGTATTGTGTGCGAGACGTTTGGTGTGCGGTGTGTCACTTACAAGCTTGGGTTACTACTTTCGGCAATCACAGTCAGATGTTTTAGCATTACCTGTTCTATACTTTTGGCACTAGAACATAGCAATGAGATATGCCTAAACAAGGATACAAGCGAGTGGTCATAAATGTTTGGTACGGGCCTAATATTGGCATGCTTCCAATTATTGGGAAGCTCAGCGCGCGAAAGAGAGGCTTTAAAAGTCAAGCTTAGACATTTGACAATCCGTTGAGCATACCTTCTAAGAAATAGGTAACGTATGGAGTTCCTTCCTGGCGACTTTTTCAGATCGACATTTAGCAGAAGCGATAACGCACCTTCTCGAGTGATACAGACATCATCGATAGGCGGTATGACGTCACAGGTAGTGAAATCAGGAGCAACGTCACTATCACGCGTGTATACTAACCAGAAATTATCATTCATTGTTCCTGCTATTTCCCTCGTATCGGTTATAAAATCGCTTTTAGTGGATATACTTGACACGGGACATATTTTGGCTGAAATATACCGCCAAAACGTATTTGCTGACGTCAAGAGAGCTTGTCAAAACCTCACTTTCATATTTTTCTTTTGCGTTTTTTGCGTTCTTTTAACATCATTCTCTATAGGCCTCACGCCTATTGGCTTGATTCGTCTATGACTAGAAGGGAATTGCTACCATATGAGTCAGCGCACTGCAGATTTGTGAAAAGAAAGTAACATTGTCTAGATTCTGCTCTTGTAAGGTCGTGCTCACACGTTGTGCAGAAGGGTTTCACGACCAATTTTATCGGTTATCCTTGGCTGGCTTCCGGCGTAGGCTCCTTATTGCCGTCGCCGCGCCGCTCCTCCAAAAATTCAAGAACGAACTACACAGCACTGGGGTAGAGGAAGGGCGGATAACGGTGAGACCTGAGGTCGTACCACGTTCCACAGAACCTAAAAAAGGTTTCAAACAGACATGGCGTGCCGATGGTTTTATCTGCGCCGCGCAAGCTGTTCCTGCTGCGCCCGCGAATACTCTCTGATGGAAGTAAGAAAGGTGGGTGCGACAAGAAGCATGCCAAGTTTTACACGAAACGTGCCGCCGGTGTTTCTATGACGCTCCGCTCTTCTGCGGCAAGGTATCTATGTATGTATGTATGTATGTATGTATGTATGTATGTATGTATGTATGTATGTATGTATGTATGTATGTATGTATGTATGTATGTATGTATGTATGTATGTATGTATGTATGTAACAGGAACTTACTCTAAAAGGCAAAGTTGGGGCAGATTTGCCGACCCACTGCAGTTCACATAAGTGTGAGCCGTGCATGAACAAAATTGGGATTCTGCGTAAAAGCAGGGACACCACGGCTCGAGAAATGTCGTAGGCATTCTATATCAAAACGCGACGTTTGTTTCGTATCAGTGACATTGCATTTTCACTATCGGGGGCAGAAAGACAGTTCTTAGATAACAGGTTATGATTAGGGTGACATGCGCACGAAGTTTGCTTAGCTTGCTGCGCATGTCTGTGCCTATATATTTGAATCCTACATAGTGTTTTATACACAGTCCAAAATTTGCGCTCCCATTGACCCCTTTCGTCGTTATTTCATTGCGGAAAACAGCTACACTTTCTGCGGTTTATTCATCAAACGTGAACCGACTAGGTCAGCAACGTGTACTTCTAGATTAAACACACTTGTCTCGTATATTAAACACACTTGTCTCGTATATTAATCATGAATCTCCAATACAGCCAGAAAATGGCTTTTGCATGTTTTTCAGCATACTCAATTCATATTTTCTTAACGCTCAGTAATTGTTCTTGTGTATGCGTGCCATTTGCGAATCGAGAGCGCTGGAATTTTAGCAAGACCGCTTCGTGAACAAAACCTGCTAATGTCAAAGCCTCGAAGAGCGTCATGTATCACCGCTCCTTGAATCTGTTCCAACAGAGGACTGCGTAAACCATGACATTTTCATTCATGTTCGCATAGAACTAAACAATATTTAAGGTGAGTTGTCCTGAAGCCGGTTCAATAGCCAAGTTAGCAGTCAACAAATATTTTCTACATTAAGAAAATTACCAGCGCGCACTAGTCTTATTTGGGTAGTTTCAGTTGAGACTGGCTTACTTTTTGTGTTAGCGACCAAATATATCTAAAAACGTGCGCTGAGTGGAACTGCTCGTCCTTTCTTCTTCATGCAATGTTTTCTTGGTAACCAGTGAGCGGAGAAAAATATGCGCCTCCCAGCTCACCAGTGAGCAGAGATGCGCAATTTTATATTTGTATTGATTTATTGAAGCCGCGATCAAAATTTGAAGGCAGAGTCTGGAATCCTCACGAAATTTCGAATATCTGTTCTTTCACCTCGATACAATTAATCTCTTACAAACAGAGAAAAACATAATAGGTGTCGTTTTCTTCTCCCGAAATTGATTACTGGGGTATCAAGTCCTATGAAAAGGGGTAAAGCTACGGCTAGCGCAAGCGCTGAAGACAAGCATTTACGTCTGATGTTGAGTATTTGGCATTCTCAGTCTAGACAGGAAAAAAACGCTTCGTAGCTCTCAATTTGTCGCCTTGCTACGAAGTGAATATTAACCTTACTGAGTCTTCCACCGAAAATATATCGCCACGCGCGCTTGTTTTTCTATTTCCAAGTTGCGCGTGCGGCCACTGGCTTTCCACGCGCCGCAGCGGAATATCGAACATTCCGCCTTATTTTAGATTGGTCTGATAAGGTTGAGCGCCACACAAACATTCCAGTTTATTCTGGAACTAACGCATCCATAAATGCCGACGCACATTACCACTAATACTATTATACCAACTGCCGAGGACTGTGCCGCCATAAGTGTGCAGCGAGTATGCCTTGTACTTTCACTATTGATTTCCTGGGCACAAGTTCTCCCAATAAAGAGTTTCGTCGTTGACAGTCCGGCTCCTTTTTCCTTCACCGTCACGGCTAAGAGACATCTGGTGGGGGTGCTGTTTCCTTGATGTTGCGCATGATGTCGAACAGCCGCGATCCAAGGCGAAGACGAAGAGACGCCAATTACATCGAGATCATCGAGCTAAGCGCATATAATAAGGACTACCAGTTGAATACGGAGATCTACCCGACAAATCCAGGTATACCTCGACCATGACGACCACATCAGCGACGATGACAGCTCCCGAGGCACCTACATCTATGCTGCTACAACAACCAAGCGAGCCGTCCACTTTTAGTGAATCAGCATCTGAAGAGACGGACAGTTGGCTGGAAGGATAGGACGGGGTCGCCATGCACGATTAACAGGTGGGACTGCAACGAAAAGTGGTGCCAAGTCTATTTTTCGCTTCAATACTGTGCCAGGACGTGGTTTGAGAATTGAGAGGCCACGCGGATCACCTGAGACCACTTACGCGCCACATTCCTGGACATCTTCACGAGTGTCGTCCGCATAAAAGGGCCGATACCCAGCTGGGTGCAACTTCCGGAAGAAATGACTGGCCTATTCCACTATGTCGACCCCGCAATGCTCAAGAAAAAAACGTTCGCTTCCTGGTGCGGAGAGTTAAATAACCTTTTGCCAGACGTTTGCGCTACCCGCTTAAGACAGTCTCGGAATTCGTTTTAGCGACCACAACAATCGAAAAGGCACTATAAATCCGCACCAGGCGTCCGCTGCCCTGGAGCAGTGGTTATGGCGCTCGGCTGCTGATCTAAGGTCTCGTGCCGCGGTGGTCGCATTTTGATGGAGGCGAAATTGTAGAGGCCCGTGTCTGCGCGATGTGAGTGCACTTTAAAGCACACTAGGTGGTCGAAATTTTCGGAGTTCTCTATTACGGCGTCTCTCAATCA
This sequence comes from Rhipicephalus sanguineus, assembly GCF_013339695.2. Lineage (NCBI taxonomy): Eukaryota > Metazoa > Arthropoda > Arachnida > Ixodida > Ixodidae > Rhipicephalus > Rhipicephalus sanguineus. Next base: position 20,062,073 of record NC_051182.1, on the reverse strand, counting down.
TATCATGGTTTTCACACGTAAAACCCCATATAATATTGTTACAGTGGCTCCAATCCAGTGAAGCAGCAGCAGCGAACAACAATAGAAGTATAAAGAAGAGATAAACGATGCGCAGTAGCTGCACGCGCTTGCCGTTCATCCCCTGTAAATAAACCTCTATTTAACCTCGCCCGTAACAGGGTGGTGGAAGTGCTTGTTACCTGAGTACCGAAACACGGAATTACCACACCTTGGCCCTAGTCGGAGTCGTCGCCTTGCTGCACTACCACCACCCTCAACAGGACACTTGCCTCGTGAAACCGAAGTTCCCAGGACGATGGCCTATTCCCATCTCCACAAGGAGGCAGCCAGCTTTCCCTGGACATCTACCAGTCTAACGATCGACCCTTTTCAACGTCATGGCCAACATGTGAAGCTTCCAGTCGTTCATTTCGTCAAGGCAAGTTCCGGAAGTCGTCACCAGCTTCCGACCGCAGCTTAACGCCACCGCCGCGGCGTCGCCTCCCATCACCACCACCGGAAAACAAGGCAGTGCGGCCGACGGGGGTGAGGTCGCTAGGTAGTGTGCGCTTCCAACCAATATACCAGACTTTGTGCTGAAAAACAATGTTCACATGCGTGTTGACAATGTTCCTACTATGGCTCTTCTAGACACTGGGGCATCAATGTCCGTGATGAGCCTTAGTTGTAAAGCCGTACGGGGACAAAATGTTATGTTTTGGTGGACCAAATTGTCGGCGTTTTGTAATGTTAAGGTGACACACTGTGACTGGTCGGTGTTTGTACTGCAGATGTACGTTTGAGTGGCACTGCATGAAGTCGCCGTAATTCCTCGATCTGCGAACGACGTTATTTTAGGCATAGATTTCTTGCGGGAGTGTGGCGCTGCTGTTGATTTTCGAAGTGGGGAGCTTTCGGTATATCCCGAAGTTATGACCGGACTCGTCGACAACTCGACGCATCAAGAAAGTGTATATTGTGTTGCCGATGATGTCGTTGTTCCAGCGTTGTGTACCGCGTGTGTTCCGGTAATTTGCTGCAGTACAGCTCCTACTACATTTGACGCCGCAACAGAACCTCTCCACTCAGCCTGTGTAAAGAAGAACGTGCTGGTGCCACACTGCTTGGTGTCGGTAGTTGACGGACGCTCTGGATTATGGAAGATGAGTTACACGGGCCGGCTCATACTTCTGCCTTTTGGCATGAAGCTCACACTCTTCGCAGAAGAAACATCGGCTTTATTGGCTGTACTGGAGGCTGCTGCAGACGTGTCCTTCCATTCGCGCCCTTCGGACTCGAAACTACTACTGATGGTAAGGAAGTCGCTTAGCACGAGTGAGCGCCACACGTTACTGGCCATTTTATCCAAGCACTCGCAACTGTTCGACTTCTCGCAAAACGATAAGGCATCCTCAATTCCAGCGTCTCGAATACGCCATCGTATCAACACCGGGTCAACAAACCCTATACGACAGAAGGCTAACCGGGTATCACCGACTGAACGTAATATATTTAGCGAGCAAGTTGAAGAACTGCTGCAAAAGAGAGTAATTCGGGAGCCTGCGAGTCCTTGGGCCGCATCTGTCATTCTCGTCAAAAAGAAGGATGGCAGTTCGCAATTTTGTGTCGATTACCGTCGGCCTTCTTGGGGCTATGCTCCTGCTTTAGGCGATTCATTCCTCGCTTGCTGACGTCGCTTATCCCTTGCCATGTCTCCTTCACAAGAACACCCAGTTAGAGGTGACGCCCGAGTGTTCTGCTTAATTTCAGCTGCTGAAGTTCTTGCTGACGTCCCAGCCGACACTACGACAATCCAGTCTTACCGCGCCAACGGAGGTCCACACAAATGCGAGTGGCGTCGGTCTTGGCGGTGTTCTGGTTCCACGCTTGGGTAACAGGGAACACGTCATCGCCTGGGCAATTCGCTCATTAAGCAAACCCGAGCGTCACTACACGGTAACTGAACAAGAATGCCTGACTGTTATTTTCGCTGTTCAGCGCTTTCGGTCGTACCTGTATGGGCGTCGGTTCACGATCGTCACGGACCATCACTCTGTGCACGCTCGTCAACCTTCGGGATCCGTCAGGACGCTTTGCACGATGGGCTCTACACCTACAATAGTACAACTTCACTGTCTCATACGAGTGCGGGCGACGACATGCTGACGCTTACTGTCTTTACAGCATGCCTCTCTGTAAAACGGAATGTGCTGCTAATAGCTCCAACCACGTAATCGCAACCCAGACATCGCAACCTTCGAGAGACAGCAAATAAAGCATCCGACTCTACAGCCTCTTTTCTCTGCCGCGAAAGACTCATCAGTAGTTTGTTTTTGTGTCCGGGATGGAGTGTTATGTAAGAAGAATTTCTCCGCGACAGGTGCACGCTACCTTCTGGTGGTACCAGAAGCTCTTCGCTCTTATGTTTTACGTGTCGTTCACGATGACCTAACGCCCGCCACGCTGGTCTAGTGGCTATGGCGCCCGACTTCTGACCCAAAGGTCGCGGGATAGAATCCCGGCCACGGCGCCTGCAATTTCGATGGAGGCGAAAATGTTTGAGGCCCATGTGCTTAGATTTCATCATCAGCCTGTCTACGGCCACTGCAGGGCAAAGGCCTAACCCGGTCCTGTGCTTTCTGCTGCCACGGTATGCCTACAAACTTCTTAATCTCATCTACCCCATATTTTTGTTTCTCACGCGTTTGCCATCCTTGAATCCAGTCGTACGTGCCCGGCCCATATCCATTTTCTTCTTCTGGATTTCAATTTGATGTCCTTACCACGTGTTGTCCCTGACCCACGCTGCTCTCTTCTATCTCTTAGGTTACACTATCATTTTCCTTTCCATCGCTCGCTGCCGTGCCGCAATTTAAGTGAACCCTCTTTGTAGTTCAAGTTCTGCTCCGTAGGTAAGTACCTGTAAGATGCAGCGGTTATATACTTCCTTGAGGGATAATGTAGATTAACATTCATGATTTGATAAGGCTTGCCGAATGAGCACCATCGCCATGCCTTATTCTTCTAGTTATTTCACTCTCATGTTCGGCTCCGCGGTTACTACCTGTCCTAAGTACACGTACTCCTTTACAACTTCCAGTGCCTCGCCACCTATCGCAAAGCGCTGCTCTCTCCCAAGATTGTTCCACATTACTTTAGTTTTATGCATATTAATTTTCAGACCTACTCTTCTACTTTACGCATCCAGTTCAATAATCATGAGCTGCAATTCGTCTCCCGCGTTACTCATCAATGCAATGTCATCAGCGCATCGCAGTTGACTGAGATACTCTCCATTAACTCTTATCCCTAATTCTTCCCAATCTAGGGCCCTGAAAACATCCTGTAAACACGTGGTGAATAACATTGGAGAGATCGTGTCTCCCTGCCGTACGCCCTTCTTTATTGGGATTCTGTCGCTTTCTTTATGAAGGACTATAGTGGCTGTGGATCCGCTGTAGATTTCTTCCATTATGTTTATATAGGCTTCGTCGATGCCCTGATTCCGCAGTTCCTGCACGACTGCTGATGTCTCCACCGAATCAAATGCCTTCTCGTAATCTATGAAGCCTATGTACAGGGGTTGGTTGTATTCCGCGCATTTCTCTATCACCTGAGAGGGAAAGCTCTGAAAGGGAATGTACAGGAATTGAGAGTTTCACTTCAGAATAGGTACGCGGCTTTAACCGAGCAAACCGATCTTAGCGTTGACGCAATAAATGATAATCTCACTAGTATCATTAAGGAGTGTGCAGTGGAAGTCGGGGGTTTGTCGTGACTGAGCGTCTTAGTAAGGTGAAATATAGAAATGCACGCCTTCGCTCAGGCTATTGGCAAATTGCTATTGAAGAAAAGGATCGCGTGAATGCGGCCTTTATAGCACCGGATGGGCTCTACCAAGGGGAGAAATTCGGCCTTGTTAGTAAGACATTAGGAACAATTTAGCGAAAAATGACACAAGAACGAGAAGGGAGGACACGTGTTGGGTCCTCCCTTCTCGTCCTTGTGTCATTTTGTGCTAAATTGTTTTCCTAAGGGCTATACCAGATTCAAGTCATGCCCTCTTGGGTTGTGTAACGCGCCCGCACTATTTGAGCGCATGATGGACTGCCTTCTTCGGGGTTTCAAATTGTCCACATACCTCTGCTACCTCGACGATTTCGTTATTTTCTCACCTACGTTCTCAAGCCACCTGCAACGCTTGTCGCTTATTTTGCAAGTCTTTCACACCGCAGGTCTTCAACTCAACTCTTCAAAATGCCGCTTTGGCCACCACGAGATCACCGTGCTTGGCCATCTTGTTGATACGGCCTGACCCTGCAAAAATACGCGCCGTTACGAACTTCCCCACTACAGGTTCTTTCAAAGGACGCTCTCTCGTCTTTGGCCTATGCTCGTAGTTTCGCCGCTTTGTTAAATATTTTTCAGCGATTGCGGAGACCCTCACATGCATTCTTAAAAAATAAATCCCCTTATCTTAGGGTCCTGCTCAAGCGTCGGCTTTTTGTCATCTCATCGACCTACTCACATCGCCCCCTGTGTTGGCTCATTTCGACGATTCTGCACCCACCGAAGTACGTACCGACGCGAGTGGTCGTTGGTGCGGCGCTGTTCTCGGCAAAAATCAACGTGGTCATGATTACGTTACCGCATACGCCAGCCGCATCACTCCCACAGTTGAACGGAATTATTCAATGGCAGAAAGAGAGTGCCTCGATCTTGTTTGGGCCGTCGGGAAATTTCGTCCATATCTGTACGGCAGACCCTTCACTTTGTCAGTGATCACCATGCCCTCAGCTGGCTGTCTTCTTTTAAGGATCCCACTGGCCGCCTTGGTCGTTGTAATTACGACTCAAGAGTACACTGACACTTTTGTTTGGGCGCTTGCATCAGGACGCCGACTGCCTTTCCCGTTATCCCGTAGTCCCATCATAACCTTCAGTAAACGATACCATTGCAACTGTGCTCGCAATAACTGACCCCTTCAATATCTCTGTGGAGCAACGCCGTGACCCGACTCTCCGCAAGATCATTGACCGCCTCAACTCATCGACTCTTCATTCTTCCCTTCGTTTCTTCGTGCTACGCGATGGTCCCTTGCTTCGTTGCAGTATGATAACTGACGGTCCTGATCTCTTGGTCCTGATTCTCGTTCGACTGTTCTGTCCCAGCTTCATCATGTGCCGGCAGCGGGGCACCTCGGATTTACCCACACCTACGATCGTGCACGCCGTCGTTTCTACTTGTCAGGAACGTATAGGTCGGTACGCCGTTACGTGACCTCGTGCAACATTTGTCAGCGCCGGAAAAAGTCAACACTCCCGCCTGCTGGCCGTCTTCAATCACTCGATATCCCATATGAGCCGTTTCATCGTTTCGACCTCAACTTGCTTGGTCCATTTCCTACGTCTGTCTCGGGAAATCGATATATCGCCGTTGCCACGCACTATGCAACAGGGTTTGCAAATACTCGCGCGCTTCCAACCAGCTGCGCGAGCGACGTAGCAGACTTCTTGCTCCATAACGTCATCCTTCAACATGGGGCACAGCGCCAGCTCATGGACGATCTTGGCAGACAGTTTCTTTCCAGGGTCATCACTGGCATACTGACGTCTTGCACGACCACGCATAAACTAACCACGGCCTACCATCCACAGAAGAATGGCTTGATGGCGCGGATGTGCCGAACCATTACCGACATGCTAGCAATGTACGTGTCGGCCGACCACAAAGATTGGGAAAAAATATTGCCCTTTGTCATGGTCGCGTATAACACGTCGCGGCAGAAGATGGCTGCTTATTAGCCTGTATTTCTCTTATTCGGCCGAAATCCAACGTTATATATAGACACGATGATGTCTCCTTCCTTGATCCGCCTACTGAGTACACTCATGCAGCCATTGCCCGCGTCGACCATGCACGTCAAGTTGCGCGCGTTCGGTTAACCAACCGTAGGCGGGCCCAATAATCTCGCTTGGATCGCCGTCATAGAAACGCCCACTTTTTTCCTGGATCTCTTGTTCTCATTTGGTCTCCAGCATTGCGTGTTGAGCATTCTGAAAAGCTACTCTTCCCGCACACCGGACCATACCGTGCATACCGCCGTATGAAATCTAGCCATTGTTTTCGTCGTCGCCGACACAGCCCCGCACCGACATTGTTCACATTGTGCGTCTGAAGGCCCACCATATACCGGAACCCACCTACGCATGAGTATAGTGACCACTCTCACGACCGTCTATGGCCGGGTGCAGCGAGTCGGTGCTTTTACCGCCAGAGGGTTATGTGCCACTTACATGGAGGACGAAGAATAGGAGGATGGGTTCGTGGCTGTCTCACCATCTTGGTTGTTACGCCCATCACTGTGATTGTTTCATTATTTTAAATACAGCCTTAGTCTGTCGTCTCCCCGTAACAATATATCGTAAATAATATATATCGCAAACAACATATCATAAAACCATTCTCACGATATACACCAGACTTGTTCCTCGCTGAAATTGTAAAAATAATGGAATCAAAATGGTCTTCTCAGTTTCAATAAATCGAATTGCTTTTGTTACATTTATGTCGAAGGACGGCAACTAACGCCTGACCATTCGTGTATATCGGCAACTTCTGATAGTTATGGGAAGCCTCAAAGTAATATTGCAATAGTAGGGCACAGAAAACATGAATTTGGAATAAAATCTGAAGAAATGTACTTTACAGTAAAGTGATTGTAAGAAGGGAATACGATTATATCGTTTTAAGCACTGGACACGCATTATGTGAAGGGCTTCAGCAGATGTGTCTGCGTCAATGTGAGCAGTGCAGCTACATGTACCGGACTACATACTAAGTAAGTGAAAATATACTGCGTCGTCGTCAACGCACCGCGTCCACAGCGCGGTGAGCGGCCACGCGACATCGCCGAATACTTGGCCACTACTGAATCGAGACCTCGACATCCGTCGCGTTCGCCGTCGCCTAGACGCCGCCGGTCCCCTTAGCGAGGACAGCAGTACAGCGTCCCTAACCGGGTGTGGTTCCGCAGGCCAAACAAAGGGCAGCTACCGATGGAGGTGCTGATGAGGATGACAGCGTGTGCTGGTTGGTTTCTCATTTGAAAGGCTTTTGGTGTAGCGCGAAAGGAAACACGGACACGAGAAGGCACACAGGAACACAGCGTGGTGTAGTGTTCCTGTGTGCCTTCTCGTGTCCGTGTTTCCTTTCGCGCTACACCAAAAGCCTTTCAGATGGAGGTGCGGTTGCTGTACGGCGAACTACCGAAGATCCTCCGCCGTCGTTGACGACGCCGCCACGAAACCTGAAGAACACGATGGAAACCAGACGGAACCCTGACGACGAAAGATCGGGGCCTAAAGAAGAGCTGTCGACGCGAAGTAGAAGCAGCAGGACGAGACGACCTAGCCGTGACCCGACGCCGAGACTTAACCGGAACGCAAGACGATGGGCTACCAACTTCGATGTACTATTCGACAGCCAGATGATCATCACTTTCGTCGACAATAGAGCTGGCTATAAAATCATCAGGGGACCGTTCGCCACGAAGCGGAAGAAAGATGAGACTGCTTGGGAAGTCCCTGAAATCGGGACCACTGGAGGTCATCTGATGACGGCGGCTGGCGTTTGCACAGTAGCACTCACCATCATTAACCGGACTAATCCTGAGCGGGATTGTAATCCCACAACATTGCTCCAGGGATGTGATGCATGCGATGGACTTCCACAGTCACCAAGGCGCCGTCATAGACATGAGGTCTGGGTGAATAACACTAACCCCAGAAAAAGCGCTGCGGCCCCACAGGACGCTAGGGAACCACGCATTGAATGTGATAGAAGTGCACGTCTTCGTCCCGTCTCTCTCCAGCGTCATTATTTCCGTCGGCATCAAAAAACCCACAGACCTTGAAGGCGTCATCGAGAGCAATCAGCACCTGCTTCTGAACCGTCAGACTTGCGTTGCGAGAGGCATAGCCGAGCTGCGTGGTGGCAAAGCATTGGTACGATGGTCGTCTACATCGACGAATTCGTAGGACGCCAGCAAAGCCTTCGCCCCCTTCGATGCCACAGAACCTGCTTCAACCGATCGAGGTCCCGAACCACCAGATGTCGACGTCAACCCAAGCCTCCCGAAGAACAAGCAAAACCAGCTCAAAGCCCTGCACCTGCAATTCAAGGAGTGCTTCTCGTAGTTTGTCAAAGATTCGACAAACTCCAGTCGCGAAACAGCTTATCATAACAAAAGAAAGCGCCCGACCAATCCATCCCAGCCTTCACCGTGTTTCCACACGCGAACTCGAGGCCATAAAGAAGGAAGTCGACGAAATGATACGCGACGGCATCATCAAGCCATCCAAGACTCCGTCGCCGTCTCCCGTATTGTGGTGACGAAGAAAGATGGAACCCTACGCTACTGCGTCGATTACAGTCGCGTGAACAAAATCACAAAGAAGGGCGTGTACCCTCCTGAAGAACAAAAATCACAGCATATCCACGGGGTGAATGATGATGAGTGGGGCGAAGCTACGGGGGGAATCATCTGTAAACCGTGAAACTCTTCCGTGAAATGCGCCCAGTACATAATATAAAGAGTGTGAAACATCGTGTATATATTAAACATCAAACTTTTATTGTACTGTTGGTTTACGTGGTCCCTTCATTATCACTTGTGATCGGTGAAATGCAAGGAAGAAGTCCGCTGCCGAGCGAAAGAGCGACCGCATTCCCCGCTCGCCCTGTGCGAATTAAAGGCAAGGCTAGAGGGAAGACAGGACGCGCGTTCCACGACGCGAGGTCGGTAGCATGCCCAACGAAAGCCAACGGAACGCGATCGTGCAAGTGCTCCGGCTTCGCATCGCCTCATGGTTCCATTTAGCGTCCCAAAACCAAACATATTGCTCAAGGTGTGCCTTGCGTTTTTCGTAGAAATAATTTCTTTATCATGTACATTAAGACGAAAAGTTGAAAGCTCACTAGAGTGTATCGCCCGCAAAGTATGTCTTTTAGTGTGATTTAACTCTCGTACGGCAGGGTCCTCGCGCCGTTGCCGGTCCACCTCGCCCGTTGACGATCGGGCGAGGTGGCTACATGCAACTACTACTACTATACTTTAAGAAAAACACCTGGCGTTCTTTCGTTCTGCTTTTACAAAACATCTGGCGTCTTTCGTTGGTTTATTTCATCAATCAACGGCGTTTTGAACAAAATTTTTATTGTTTAATCACGCACAGGAGAAATCTCACCAGGCACTACCTTGGAGGTAAACAATGGCTGCTAATGGCAATGAGAGACAGAAGAAGTCGGCTTTTAGCTAACACTTACACTTCTACTTCTACTAACGTTTCCTACTGGAACATGCCAATGGCTGCTAATGGGGAATGAGAGACAGAAGAATTCGGCTTTTAGTTAACGCGCACGCTGCGAATTTTTTATTGTTCAACAACGCACAGGAGAAATCTCCCACCGGCACCACCTTGGAGGTCAAAGCGTAAGACTTGTTACTCACTACTACGACCACGACGACTACGAGGGACGAACGGGTGCCGCCTTAAGGAGCTTCGCCCCTAATAAACAAAATCACAAAGAAGGACGTGTACCCGAAGAACGAGCAAGACCAGCTCAAAGCCCTGCTCATGCAATTCAAGGACTGCTCCTCGTCGTCGTCAAGAATTTGACAAACCCCAGTCGCGAAACATCGTAACAGAAGAAAGCGCCCGACCAATCCGTCACAGCCCTCACAGAGTTTCGACGCGCGAATTCGATGCCGTAAAGAAGCAAGTCGACGAAATGATACGCGACGGCATCATCCACTCGTCCAAAACTCCGCGGGCATCTCCCGTATTGTGGTGACGAAGAAAGATGGAACCCTACGCTTCTGCGTCGATTACTGTCGCGTGAAGAAAATCACAAAGAACGACGTGTACCCTCTCGCACGGATACACGACGCCCTGGATCGACTTTACAACGTGAAGTACATTTCGTCGATAGACCTCAAGACCGGCTATTCGGAAATCTAAGCCGACAAGAGAGGCCAAGAGAAGACTGCCTTTACAACACCAGACGGCCTCTTAGAGTTCAAGGTAATGCCACTTGGCCTTTGCTCAGGCAACTGCGACTTTTCAGCGCTTTATGGATACATTACTGGTAGTCTTGAAGTGCCAGAGTTGCCTAGTGTACTTGGACGACGTCTTTGTGTTTGCCTCAACCTTCGACAAGCACCTCCGGCTCCTTAGAGCTGCACTTGAAGCAATCAAGACCTCCGGGCTAACCCTGAAATCAGAAAAGTGTCACTTTGCGCACGAGGAGCTCTTGTTCTGGGGCCACGTGATTAGCAAGTCTGGAGTTAGCCCTGACCTACGGCCTTCCCGTCGCCCACCGGCAAGAAGGCCGTACTCCGATTTCTCGGTTTGTACGCTAATGCAGACACTTCGTCAATGAATTTTTCCCGGATCGCCAATCCACAAACTGACCTCACGAAACCCGACGTGGAATTCAAGTGGGAAACGCCACAAGCTGAAGCATTCGAAGAACTAAAACAACGCTTGCAAGCGCCTCCGATACTTGCGCACTTCAAAGATTACGCCGACACGGAATTTCACGCCGAAGGAAGCAACCTAGTGCTAGAAGCCAACCTTGTGCAGGAGACTGCTGGACAAGAAAAGATTATCAGTTACGCTAGCCGGTCGCTATCTAAGGCAAAAGCCAACTATTCCACAGCAGAAAAGGAGTGCCTCGCTATTATATAAACAATAACTTCGGGGGTTTAACTTCAAAAATTCACAATATGATTACAAGCGATGCCGTAGTGGGGGGTTCCGGAAATTTCGACCAGCTGGGGTTAGTTAAAGTGCACCTAAATCTAAGTACATGGGTCTCTAGAATATTCGGCTCCATAAAAAATGCGGCCGCCGCGGCCGGGACTCGATCAAGCTACCGAAGGGTCAGCAGTCGAGCACCTTAACCACTAGACCACTGTGGCGCCAGAATGCCTTGCTATCATCTGGGCTACATGAATGTTTCGCCCCTGCCTTTACGACAGGCCTTTAAATTGTCTGAGCGACCACCACGCCTTGTGTTGTCTAGGTAACTTGAGAGACCCTTGAAGTCTCCTAGCGCGGTAGATTCTGCGACTTCAAGAATTCGACACTACCGTCGTACACAAGTCCGGACGAAAGCCCTCTGACTCTGACTGCCTGTCTCATGGTCCTCTTGATCCACCACCGCAGGACGACAAAGACGGTCACTGCTTCTTAGAGACCTTAAGTGCCGAACAAAGTACTTTGACGTGTCGGAGCTCTGGACAACGCAGTTGTCCGCGATGCTCTCAGCGGCGCAGCACACTACCTGAAGTCGTTCATATCGTTCGCCTTAGGGATTTCTATGCGCGTTGACCCTTTCACGCGCCACCTCGGAAGAGATATTTGTAAATGCATCAAACTAATACAACGTTTATAGATGTCATAATATATGAGTTATATATATACATATATATATATATATATAAATTTAGACCATCTGGTGTTCTTTAACGTGCACCTAAATCTAGGTACACGGGCCTCTACCATTTCGCCTCCATCGAAATGTGACCGCTGCGGCCGGGATCGAACCCGCCACCTTCGGGTCAGCAGCCGAGCACCGTAACCGCTATACCACCGCGGCGGACTGCGATTCATTACTATGACATCAATATATATATATATATATATATATATATAAATCTAGGTACACGGACCTCTACCATTTCGCCTCCATCGAAATGTGACCGCTGCGGCCGGGATCGAACCCGCCACCTTCGGGTCAGCAGCCGAGCACCGTCACCGCTATACCACCGCGGCGGACTGCGATTCATTACTATGACATCAATATATATATATATATATATATATATATATATATTGATGTCATAGTAATGAATCGCAGTCCGCCGCGGTGGTATAGCGGTTACGGTGTTCGGCTGCTGACCCGAAGGTCGCGGGTTCGATCCCGGCCGCGGCGGTCACATTTCGATGGAGGCGAAATGGTAGAGGCCCGTGTACCTAGATTTAGGTGCACGTTAAAGAACACCAGATGGTCTACATTTCCGGAGCCCTCCACTACGGCGTCTCTCATAATCATATCGTGGTTTTGGGACGTAAAACCCCAGATATCATTATTTGTAATGAATCGTACTTAAACTGTAGTTAAATATATAATGATTCCGGAGTCATTCATGCTCTGTTTTACAGCGAAAGCTGTTATGAGATCATTTCACCGGCCGTTTTTGGCGCCGTAGTTGTCCGCCGCCGCCAGTGTCCGTAACCACTATCGCTCGAAATAAGAAAAAAGCGAAATAACAAAAAAATTCCAGGATGGAACGAGGTTCGAACCTGGGCCCTCTGCGTGGGAGTCCAGTATTCAACCTCTGAGCCATGCCGGTGCATGAAACTGCTTTGCAAAAAGGTCCTATACAGGCTTCATGTCGGGAAGGAACCACATTAGCATATGCAATATAGCGTGGTAGAAGAGTAAAATAAGCACCAAGCGTCGCACAACGCGAATTCTGTAACCAGGAGTCACACAATGCGAATTGCGCAACGAGTAGGTTGTTGAATGCTTCCAAACTATTACAAAGGGCTCTGCCATAATTTTCATCGTCATCAGGCACAGCATCAACCAAGTGCGCATAATGCCTTACATGCGTTTAGCAGGTACCAACGCTCTCCGTAGAATGACGAAAAATGGCACCGTGCCTGCTGCCCTACTTCTCAAAAATTACAATGATTTATAGCGTAGTAAGTTCCTCGCAAGTGCACTTGTATTGGTTGCCAAGGAAGCCCATAAGCGCATGATCCACTTCCTCGGGGTCTCAGTAAAATTACAATGGTGTATAGTGCAGTCGGTTCCTCGCAAGTGCACTTGTATTGGTTGCCAAGGTCTCAGTAAAGTTCTCCCCGTCTCTCTCTACGTCAACGTGTTATACAGCATGATGGGAGAGGGAAATAGCGACCGGGCGTCACCCAATGCAAATTACATAACTGGTGGCCGTTTAAAGATTCCAACCAATCACAAAGGGCCGAGCCATATTTTCTTCAACGTCATCAGTCGTCGCGTCAACAAAGTGCACATAATGCCTTACAGACGTGTAGCTGGTGCTTCGCTTCTCCACAGAATGACGAATTATGGCTTAGTAGGTGCTTCCCAACTTCACAAAAACTGATTTATGGCGTAGTGGTACCTTTGTAGTGTACTTGTATTGTAGCCCCAAGAGAGCTTAACGGGCTCTAGAAACGCCGCTATTCCAGCTTTCGCTGTGACTGTGCTGCAGTTTCAGCGCAGGCCTGGCGTTTTTTTTTTGCACATGTAGAATCAAATCCCTGGCTAGAAACATGGTGCAAATTCCTTTTCGATTACGTCCACGTTGAGCAAGAAATATTTATACTTTTGACGGGGCTTGTGAGAAGCGGCACGTCAAACGGCTACTCGAACGCGGTAGTGCCTTCAGCAAAGTAATCATATGCAACAGTACACTGAAAATTGCCATTAAATGAAGACACATTTATTATGCAAGACATTCATTTCCTTCAAAGCTCAATGTATCTTGTCCTTTGTGAGCCACTAGTCGATACAACCAGGAGAAACAAGTGATGTACAATTCGAATTGGATGAAAACCCGCGTGAAACACCAACCACAGAGAAAGGACACAACGGGAGAGGCTGGCCCTTACAACTGATCACAGAATGCTTGAAACGTACACTTATACCCACTGGCGACCACCTTCGCACGTGCGTGAGGCAGCCATGCGTCATACAAAACAAAACCAAACCTTAAATAGTTATCACGGCTTCTAGAACGGCCTTAGCGCACATGTGCATTGACGTGTCACTGACGCGATTCGTTCCGCCTTCCTTAATGTAGAATGCTTCCAAAATTTCCCTTTGCGCTTTTGTCTTTCCCCGACCAAAGACTCTAGTGTAGTCAAGAACAGGATTGCACCAGCACTGCCGGCAATGACTTGGTAGATGAGACGACGACGCAATGAAACCGTGTCGACCGAACCAGAAAACCCTATTAGATCTTCAGCCAACTGCTGAAACTCAAGTGCGATTCGCAATGACTTCTCGAACGAAAGTGTGGAACCCCAAGCAATAACCACTCACATACGCCGTTGGAAGCTACAACGTCAAGGAATTGACGCCGCAGAACATCATCTTGCAAGGCTAACGAACACTGTGACGCTTGCTCCCGTAGGGCGGCAACAATCTTATGGAACTAATTCACAAGTGTGTTGCCTACGGCGGTGAAAGCGATGCTGCTCGACGACAACGTAGGACGACGCCGAAAACTGGGGTCATAGTGCTGTGAGTGTAGTACCGTATTCGTCAGGAGTGGTCTGGGCAGTCTTGTCAGCGCCTTTTAGCAGCGGAACTGTTTAAGCCGACTGTTAGTCCGTGCAGAGCGAACAGAGAACAAACATCATCACAAACGGCACGCTCTCCCTACGTCCTCTTATTCATATTCTGCTTTGCTCCCATGACATGTGCGCCGAATTGTCAGGCGCACATGTTCTGGGAGCAATCTCCTTCGCGAAAGCCGTGCTGAAGGGGCGTAATTAGGTTACGGTTACGACTTTGGACAATGACAGTCAGGTGTGTTATTATTATCTGTTCTAGAATTTTGGCGCTAGAACATAGCAAGGAGATAGACCTAAACGAGGATACAAGCAAGTGGTCATCAGTTTTCGGTACGGGCGTAATCTTGGCGTGCTTGCATCATTGGGAAGCTCAGCGCGCGAAAGAGAGGATTTAAAGATCAAGCTTAGACATTTGCCAACTGCATTGAACATACCTTATAAGAAATGTTTCAGGTATGAAGTCAATTCGTGGCGACTTTTTCGGATCGAGATTTAGCAGAAGCGATAGCGCTCCTTCTTTAGTGATACAGACACCATCGATAGGCGTATGCGATATAGGTAGTGAAATCCAGGGACAAGGTCATTATCACGCGTGTATACTGAACACAAATTATCATTCAGTGCTTCTGATATTTCCCCCGTATCGGTTATAAAGTCGACGTTAATGGATATGCTTGACACAGGACACATTTTGGGTGACATGTACTGCCAAAACGTATTTGGTGACGTCAAGAGAAATCTTGTCCAAACCTCACTTTGATATTTTTTTTTGCGTTTTTCAAACGGCCTTTGAGTGTATGGTGCATCTTTGACATTCTATCTAATCCAGACAATGGTGGTCTTTTTATTTGCTGCTTTCTTGCCTTTTTAAGCTTACGCCCCAGGCGTAGGATTTCATTAGTGATCCAGGGGCTAGACCGTTTAATACCTTGCGTTTGGGAGGAACAATGCCTTTTATACCTTTGTTACCATGTCCTTCAGAAAGCACCACAATGGGCCAACAGAGCATTCATTTTCTTTGGAAAGTGTTGCGAAATAGGAATAAAAATTGTCGAAAGTGTCTATATGCCCACGTCACTAGCACGCGTAAACACAGTAGAACAGTGGTATTCTTATCGGGCTTTTTTGCGAAACATAGTTGAAAGCTTAAGGACACAATTTTATGGCCCAAAATGTCGCAAATTTCTACTATCGGACTGCGGCGATATATACCTCTACTAACGAGACAGATCTAAAGCCATGCTAGAATCGTTTTTGAATGCAATTGAACGTTTTTAGAAGCTGCGTCAAATCGTGGAACAGCAGAACATCAGGAACGATAGAGATGCAGTGGAAAAGGCATTTGGAAATTCCTCGGACCAATTTACTATTGAAAAATTAAAATCGCCACCGATTAAGACTTTGTAACTAATAGTTTTACACTTACAAAGAAATACTTTTACTTATTCCACATACTCATCACCCCAGTTGCGCGGATGGTAAAAGCCCCCAACGACAATATGTATCTCGTCTAAAAAACTTTTGCCATAACACATTCCTTCATTATCGGGTAATCGAATCACACATCGCGATTCTCGAAATATGACATCGCCACCGCGGCACTGTGTATCTGTACCGTATATTTTGTGACCTGGTGGCGTTACTTCATAATCACCATTGTCTCGGTGAACCACGAGTCTGTAATTATTAGCATGTGCGACTTGTGTGCCATTACTACGCTTTCTAAACCACAACCTTGTTAACCGAACTACGGGTATTATAGTAAGACAGAAAAACTGTTTAGTTTATTTGCTTTCAGGTCACTGCTTATCACGCAGCCGCATACTGCGTAGACTGGTAGGAACCCTCTTCATGTGAATACTGTCCCATGTATACATTTCTTTATTAAATCATATTTCGTCGTATGATAGTTTCACCTTCGCTCCTGCTTTCCTGTTATCAGAGGCACTATCCCGTAAGTTCTTTCGGATTTGCCTGGTAGCTGCTGAGAAATCCTCAGACACCGAAGTACCCTTACCTTTCAGTTTAGAGCATTTCTTCAGCACGTTTCTTTTTTCCCTGTATTCTATAAATTTCAAGCTAGCAGTTCTAGATTTGTCGGATTGCATGCGCCCAATCGTATGTAGTCTTTCGACAGAATTCACTTCTACACCAATCTTAGCCTTGAAGATGTCTTCATTTACTGCCATCTCCAGCGATTGTTGTGTTTCACCCGATTCCTCAGGAATACCAAAAACCAAAGATTGTTTCTTCTGCTTCTGTCTTCTAAATTCGGCAGCCTTTTTTCTTGTCATTGCATAGTTTTTTCGGGACGGATGACTTTGGTACTCCGTTCTTTGAGAGCTGATACTGATGTTTCTACCTTCTTCAGCTTCGACTCTATAGCATCAAACCATTATGCATAGTCTTTTGACCTTAATGTACCTCTGTAACAATTGTTCAGTAGACTCACATTGGTTGGATTCATTGTCACCACAAAGTTTCAGAAGAAAACAACGCAGTAATCCGCACATAAAGGTAACACATGCATAAGCTAGTGGGGGCACGTTAGCGGATAAAGCAGGGATCACTAGATTTGACAGAGGAATGCTTGTACTAACCCGCATAAAGTAAAGCAACGGGTTGGTCATAACTGTGTTTTGATGTTTATATTGCTTTTTTGTGTCCCCGTGCTTTTGCGATACTTGCTCTATGATGAATTCTAATAAACTCGCCCAGATTTCCGTTCTCCGAATTTTTATACAGTTGAAGAACAATGTCACTTAAGAAATTTGCAGGCATAGTCAACGTTCACAGTGACTTGTAACGAAATTTATACGCTCCAAATATCCACAAAGAAATTTGGTCAAATCTTGTCGCTAGACTATCCGTGAAGAAGGCCGAGCCATGGGAGTG
>NC_051182.1:20003495-20044682 GCF_013339695.2 Rhipicephalus sanguineus | reverse complement strand
CCACGAAGAACTAGGCTACCTCGGCGGCACTGCCTTTGGGCAAGGCCTTTGTCTCGGCGTAGCGGGTGAGGTGTCAGTTGCTCGACGATCACTTGTTGCCGGAAGTCGCGTCAGGAACGGCCCAGTAGGTCAATCCCGATTTGCTGGAACGGCAGTGAGTGTGGTTCGATTGACTGCGAAGTCCCGCTGGCTCAGTTGCTGGTGTTCTTTCGTCGACTGGCAATCTCGGGAAGTCCTAACGTAGTGGGCGACGTCGGCAGCAAGGCGTGGCCAGTAGTATTTTTCCTGTATTCTGGCGAGCGCGCGGGAAACACCGAGGGGTCCAGCCGTCGGGCCGTCGTGTAGGGCCTGGAGGACTTCTGGTCGCAATGACGAGGGTACGACGAGAAGCTAGTCGTTTCGAAGTGGCGAGAAGTTCTTCAGGAGAGCGCCGTTCCGTAAGAAAAACAACGCTAGTCCTCGCTTGAATACCCTCGGAACAACGGCGGCCTTGCACTGGAGGTACTCCATAAGGCCCCCCAGTTCCGCGTCCGCTCTTTGCCTTTAGGCGAAATCGTCGGCACTTATAGTCGCGAGGAAGCAGTCATCGTCGTCGTCTTGCGGCGGCGCAACGACGGGGGCACGAGACAGGCAGTCGGCATCAGAGTGTTTTTGTCCGGACTTGTACACGACGGTAATGTCGAACTCTTGAAGCCTCATACTCCATCGTGCGAGACGACCTCAAGGGTCCTTCAAGTTAGCTAGCCAACATAAGGCGTGATGGTCACTGACAACTTTGAAGGGCCTGCCATAGAGGTAGGGGCGAACCTTTGACGTAGCCCAGAGAATGGCGAGTCATTCCTTTTCTGTTGTGGAATAGTTGGCTTCTGCCTTGGATAGTGACCGGCTCGCATAACTGATAACCCTTTCAAGCCCGTCCGTCTTTTGCACAAGGACGGCACCAATTCCTACGTGCTTGCATCGGTGTGTATTTCCGTATTGGCGCAATCGTCGAAATGCGCAAGTATGGGTGGCGTCTGCAGGCGTCGTTTAAGTTCTTGGAAGGCTTGCACTTGCGCCGTTTCCGACCTGAGTTCCACGTTAGTCTTCGTCAGTCGTTCGGCGATCGGTGAAAAGTTGTTGACGAAGGGTCTGTAATAGACGCATAAGCCGAGAAATCGGCGCACGGCCTTCTTGTCGGTGCGTGGCGCGAAGTCGGCGATGACAGCAGTTATCCGCGTGTGTGGGCGCACCCCAGACTTGCTGATCACATGACCCAGAAACAAGAGCTCGCCGTACGCGAATCGGCCCTTTTGTGGCTTCAGGGTCAGTCCAGAGGTCTTGATTGCTTGAAGTACTGCCTCAAGCCGCCGGAGATGCTCGTCGAAGGTCGACGAAAACACGATGACATCGTCCAAATACACAAGGCACGTCTGCATATTAAATCCGGCCAGTACGGTGTCCATGACGCGCTGGAACGTCGCAGGTGCCGAGCAAAGAACGAAAGGCATGACCTTGAACTCAAAGAGGCCGTCGAGTGTTATAAAAGCGGTCTTTTCTCGTTCTCTTTCGTCTACTTCGATCTGCCAATAGCCGGTCTTGAGGTCCAATGACGAAACGTACGTCGCGTTGTGAAGTCGAGGGTGTCGTCTATGCGTGGGAGGGCGTACACGTCCTTCTTCGTGATTTTGTTCAGGCGCCGATAATCAACGCAGAAGCGCAGTGCCCCGTCCTTCTTCCTCACTAACACCACGGGTGGCGCCCATGGACTCTTGGACGGCTGGATGATGTTGACCCAGCACCTCCACCAGATGCCACGTGGTCGTGACGTCGACGAAGACAGCAGTCAGCACGTCAGAGATGAAACTCGTTATTTGGCCTAACTTGTGGCCGGGAAACTGAAAAGCAATACACTGATAACGGCGAACAGAGCGTGGACCGTCGATCAACTAATAAGCGGTCAAGCGCGTCGGCTTTTATACAGGCGCTATCGAACTTCCCAGCAATATCGCTGGTGGCGGCATTATCTCTCGACAAAGCTGGAACATTCGCGTGTGGCGCGTAATCTTAACAAAACGATCTACTAAAATCGCGAAGCCTCTCGAACACTGTTTCGCGGCCACCGTCGAGCGTTGATAACCGTCCTTGCTGGTCAAACCCGAATACAAGTGGGCGTGGCAATATATTTTAGTCATATAAGGTGCTTGCAGGAAATTTTTACTGCATTTAATAAATGCAAAGCATTTCTTAGCGAACCTAACGCGCTTTGAGCATTTCTATCTATCTATCTATCTATCTATCTATCTATCTATCTATCTATCTATCTATCTATCTATCTATCTATCTATCTATCTATCTATCTATCTATCTATCTATCTATGTCTGTGTGCTCTCGTGACCGCCTCCGTAACATGGTGCAGAGCCGCATGTGTGGAGAGTCTGGCGAATGTGCGGGGCAGTGATGTCACGGCGCGGCGATGACGCCGTTCACGTCACCGCCTCGTCTCCGCTCCGGCGCCGTCCGCCATATACAGTCTTTCCACGCGACGGGCGCACGGCTGAAGTTATGTATGCGCGGTTCATTCGTGAAATCTAGCGCCGCTACACAAATTGCGAAAGCGAAATGGTGCAAACAAGGTATACAATTTTAAAGAAGGGTATGGAGAGAATTAGACGTGTCCAAATGATCGAGAAATTCAGTTGTGTACGCCGATTCGAGTCCACAACTTCCTACGATAGTGGTCTAATGGTTACAGCGCTCGACTGCTGACCCGAATGTCGCGGCATCGAATGCCGGCTGCGGCGGCTGCATTTTCGATGGAGGCGAAAATGTTTGAGGCCCGTGTACTTCGATGTAGGTGCACGTTAAAGAACCCCTGGTGGTCGAAACTTCAGAAGCCTTCCACTACGGCGTCTCTCACAATTATATGGTGGTTTTGGGACGTTAAACCCCAGAGAAAAGAAGAAGAGGAGACTTCCTACGATACGCGCTGTGCTATTAGAGCGCCGACCTTAGGCGCCTGTGTCTGCGTTGTTCGGCATCGCCGTTGGCGAAGTCGGCGTAACCGAAAGAGCGAACGAGGACGAGAGACAGCAAACGCGGGGTTTGTCGATATCACGAGCCACTGGTCTCTAACATCGCTTTCTTCCTCCGTCATAAGTGTTCGCCCTTCGGTCGGAGTTCGTGCGCATGCAGGACTGGCGGGCGCGCTGCGACTGTCTCGCTTGTCGTGAATGGGATGTGGATGCCAGCGTTTCGCTTGGTTCGCGACGCCTGCAATGCACAGAGTGGTGTGCGTAGCACTCGAGCACTGGCTGTTTTTGTTGCAATATGTAACAAATGTTCCAATGCGGATAGCCAGAACTTCAAACACAGTTGGCGTCGCCTCAACACAAAGCTGCGCTCAGAATTCCATGAGGGAGCATCGTAATTATCGGTCACTTTTCGGGATACGAAGACCTGTAGGTTTGCGTCTGTTTTGGTTTGCGTTCTTGATAAATTTTTTTGAAGCTTAGGTTCAATAATAACGACGCTTTGTAATGTTTCTCACGCTGATGATGTTTAGTACAGTTCGGCTGACGCTTCTCTGCACAGTAATCTCGTGTGAAGTTTTTCGACCCTGCGATGATGCTCGCTCCAAAGTTGGAGTAGAGCTGTTGAGTGCACTATATATATATATATAAAACATTGATTTCTTATTTGCTTCGGGAGCAGAGTACCGGCGAGTGCGCAAGATCACTAGTCAGAAATCGGATCTCCCATGCTCGCGTTTTCAACGGTATGGGTGTGTTCATGCAAGCAGAATTCGCGCTGTTGAATGCCATGGTCATTAAAACATTACTTTTAGGGCGAACGCCTTAGAGGCCTCATGAAACCCACGAATTGACTGGAGTCCCGAAGCTTCGGCACCAGCACAAGTTAGGCAAAAAAATGATGTGATGACGTCACCAGGACGTCATAGATATCTCAAATTTGTGACGTGTCAACGACGTCATGCAGACGTCGGATTACGTTACGTCATCTGATATTTCATCACATGACATCAGCGCTTCGCACAGCCTCGGTGATCGGCCCACCAATCACGAAGACAATGCAAGACCCGGCGACGTGCAGAAAGCTTGCAACGCCTCCGATCTTGGAGGCAGTAAAAAATCATGTGATGACTGCACTAGGAAGTCATAGATAGCCAGAATGTTTGACGTCATGTTGACGTCAGCTTACGTTGCGTCATCTGATAACGTCATCACATGACATCAGCGGTTTGCACAGCCACCGTGATCGGCGGGCCGCTCATGAAGGCAGTGCAAATCATCGAAGTCATGTGATGACGTCCTCGCGTGAAATCACATTATTCGACGCAGTCATGACGTCACAAGCTTTGGTGGTATGGTGACGTCATTACGTGGTAATTTTTCACATCCCTCGTGCTGACACCGCCTACGCTGGACGCCGACGCCACCGGCGGTCATTTTACGTGTTTGCTGAGGCATCAAAGGTTTTAACCAGAGCAGGTGCAGAGTCCCTAGAAGCTGAGTATTAAAGGAAAACAATACTTTGCTCTGCTAGGTGTGTGATAGCGGGCATCCTGTTGGTTTACTTTAAAAAATCATTTTTCGGCGCAACTTCTTCACGCTCTATTCGTCCTAATCACGAATTTCATCGAGCACATGAGGGCTCCTTGCTATAGCAGAAGAGCTTCCTGCATGAGCACAGACATCGTGCACTATACGTGCATGACTAAAAAGCGCAAGGCACATTCGCTTAGCACAGAGGCGCAGAGTAATTTACATGCGCGAATTAAGCGCGAAACTGGTAGCACGTACACAGCGGCAACACCGCGGTAAATGACACATTGGCTCAGAGACACAGAAACGCAGACCACATAATATACAACACATGCCAGATAACCGCCGCAGCAGACGCATGGCGCATGGCGGCACTAACCTGCGATAGCGAAATAACTCTTCCCCTCAGAACATCACGGTAACATCCCAAGCTCATGCTCGAAACGCGCGATAAATAACGTAAACGCAACACATCCCGCTTGACACTTATAGCGTGATCGCTGCAATATTTCGATCTGCCCAAGCGTTCTAAACGGAAATTACAAAACTCCTTTTTCAGCGCGACAAATCCATATTTAAAGTCCGTGCGCCTGAAAGGGCCCCATTGCACAACAAATAATACGTTTGTGTTAATGGTACGCTGTTTACAATACCAGCAATATTCATTCGAAATACTCAAATACGTATCTCGCATAACACGGAGCACTCGGTCGGGGTTCATTCGCTGGTCTGATGTTTCTAATCCACAGGCGTCGTCGCTTCTTTTCCTTGGGAAGCCTAAAAAGGTGGAAACCCTGCGCGTTGCTGTTTGAGCAGCCAGCCGCGCAACAGCCTATCGCACGCAACAAATTTACGCATGAATGCAAGGAGCAGTCGCCGTGAATACGCGCGCGAGACCGTCGCGGCTCCGCCAGACTCAGCGCCGCGCTGCCGCCAGCCGCCGCCGCCGCCGCCGAGGTTTACGTCACGAGAATGGGGCAGCGCTGGGGCTGAGCGCGGAGAGCAGCAAGATGAAAGAATCGCCAAACTCTCCCGAAGGATATATATGGCTCTGACATGGTGTAGACAAAAATTGGCATGGGAAGGTAAGAGGGTTTGACGAAAATGACTGTCTGGTCATGACATGAATAACGTGAAAATCATGTCACGCACGTCGGAAAACACTGTTCACAAAACACGTGTGGCACATTCCCGTACACCAAGGGTCGTGGCATACGGGTATGCGCCACAGGTGAATGACAGTTTGTCTACCCAGGAAAGGCGAGAACAGGCATTGTTAATTTAAATGCGAGAGCATTAACAAAAACCGACACTGGCAGCGTAGACCTGGAGAACGTCAAAATAAATTATAATCCCAGCACGAATCGAACCAAAGCATTCTGCGTGGCAGTCGGGTATTCTGCCCCAGGTCCACACCAGATCTAGAAACTTCTTTGGAAAACGACCCTATGCAGGCATAATGTCGGTGCAACGTCAATTGTGGTTGTGCTGGCTATCTAACTTTATAACAAAGCAATGAACACTACATATGCACTCCTATAATAGAGGCTCATGTCGCGTTAAGGTTAATAATCGTGTAATAAGTGTAATAATCGTTACATTTCTCTACCTATGATTCAGCAAGCTATATTCAAGCGTTGCTCGCCCCCAGGGGAATGCGTTAACAGATATTACGTATGATATTCGCATACATTCTAACGCGAGTGCTGATACTACGTCAGACCACAGGTAACCATTTAAATGTTATTGTAATCGGCGTGCCTGGTTCGCCTAATATGTGCACACAACTCCATTTACAAAAAAAACCACGTCGATCCAAATCGTAACACTTCCATCAAAGCCAAAAAATTCAGCATAGAACTACTGGCTGACTGCTTCGCATGAAACCAGTTCCCACAAGGCGTGGGAGCTGCCGATTTTTCATTGATAGATACTGCGATGTTTCATTTAAGGTATCATCGCAGGGTGGGAATAGTAGACTACAAAAATTACAGGCTTGAAAGAAACAATGAGGGTACAATGAATCAATAAGCACAATGCGATATACAAAAGAATATTTCGGAACGCTGTAGTAATTAAAACATAACGTAATATACACTCCTGTAATTATTGTGATGTTAAATGAGGCGGCTTTTCAAACAATCATTTTCATTGTACCGTTTAGTGTTATGTACAGCTTTACGAAATGTCTCCATGGGGCTGAAGAACAAACTAAATGATCAACAATAGTTTCGATTGGCAATTGCTCTCTTTTTCCTCTCAATACATATTATACATACTGATAATGCAGAATGAATAAGGATGTAGATAGAGAGATAAGTAGCTGCTCTACGAAATAGACCGCTAGATCCGAAACAGAAAAGTATGAAACACTATTCAATGCCTCTCGCCATCTTAATTATTTAACACGGGGGAAGAATGTCAGATGGGTGCATCGTAATCAGCTTTCCTGTATTATTTTGCGTTTCAGTATATCTACAAGTGTCTACGTGAAAAGAACGTGCACGTCCTATTATTTTAAATTGATGTCCCGTACAAAGATATTGCGCTTACCCAGAAAAATGTATAACTGTATGTCATTTTTTTCCGCAATAAAGCCGCACCATTTCTGTGATGCCGTCGTAATCAACCCACCGTCTCCAACTTCCTGCAGAACAAACAGAACAGATAAACAATACATCATGCGCTGAAATAAACAGCTAACGAAATGCCTGCCTTCAACCTAGAACTCAATATAAAACTTATCTTTTCATCAGAGAAATGTGATTGTTAATCAGATAAATGTCATCGACAAATGTCATTAGAAATATTCCATTGCTCTTTGGATGTCGGTTGTTCTTTCCCGGTTGTTTTATATTTATCTGCGAAATACGACTGACCTAAATAAACGCACATTTGTACACATTGTTCCCTAATGAAAATACTTCAGAGCGTTTCGGTTCCTTTGATTTCTGTAGACAACATGCACAGATCACATACCCATAAAAATTCAATAATAGTTTGTTCATCAACATTCTTTTATTGTTCGTAGGAAAGCGTTTGGTTTTTCTGGTAATTACTTTTGCTATGGCTCATGCTGTAATTTTATTTCGGAATACAGGTGCCCCCCTTCAGATATTTATACAAAACAACTTCTGGGTTTCCCTGGCACAGAATGGCCTTTCTGTTGCATACGAAGGCATAGCCTGAATCTTTATTCGGCCACTACAACTTTGCAAAGTACGGTAGCAACAAATTCCTCAACCACACAAGAAACCACTGTTGCAAGTACAGAAGCTACAGAAGCTACTCCCTAGGAATCCAATGAGGAGGAAGTGCTGTAAAATATGAAGTGAGACAAAATAATAAAAAAGCGTTTTCTTGATATTTCATTCTTTCGCCGTTCAAGTAACGCATGAGTCCTGCTTTTGTGATTGTCGATTGGGGTGCGTTTCACAAAAAATAGATAATAAAAGATGGGCGAAAAGACAGGTCATGTGGTGGGTCCATCATTTTTAATGCGGGGTAAGACTGGTGAGGCATTGTAGTGAAGAGGTGCGCCCCTGTATATTTTAAACATGGTCTGGGCTCTGGCTCATCTTATCACATGTGTTGCAAAGTTAACATCTCTGTAGGGGCTAGTAACCTTTGCAGAATAATTAGGCAGTGCCTTGCGAATGTGCGAGTAAGGTTCTTGAGTAACTATAGCCACAGTTGCCATTGTTCAATGTGTTGGCATACCTGACGTACAACTGTTGTGAGATACGTGCACTACCGTCAATTATTTATTCTTATGGCAAACTAAGTAAAATCAAAGAAAAAATTGGGTGCACTTCAAGAAACTTTCACACATATTTACGGATCACCGTAAACGTGTTCAGACGTTTCAGGAAAGCAGAAGGGTAGCATTTAGGCTGGTTCAGTCATGGTTATATACAGGAATCAGCGCTATAAGACGGGACGAAACGAAATACACAGGCCAGTGTTCGTTTCGTCTTGAAAAAACGAAATACACAGGGCAGTGTTTGTTTCGTCTTGAAAAATCTGAGTGTGTTGCCGTATACACACACTGTTTCCCATAACTTGAAAAAAATCCCCCAGCGAGCAAATTTGCGGGTAATTTTAGGGGCGAAGCTCCTTATAGCGGCACCCGTTCGTCCCTCGTAGCGTAGTATGTAACCAGTCTTACGCTTTGACCTGCAAGGTGGTGCCGGTGGGAGATTTTTCCTGTGCGTTGTTGAACAATAAAAAAATCGCAGCGTTAGCTAAAAGCCGACTTCTTCTGTCTCTCATTCCCATTAGCAGCCATTCTTTACCTCCAAGGTAGTGCCTGGTGAGATTTCTCCTGTGCGTGATTAAACAATAACAATTTTGTTCAAAACGCCGTTGATTGATGAAATAAACCAACAAAAGACGCCAGATGTTTTGTAAAAGGAAAACGAAAGAACGCCAGATGTTTCTAGAGCAAAACGAAAAGACGCCAGCTGCTTAACGAAAGACGCCAGATGTTTTCTAAGCAATGGTTTTCTAAACAATGAAAGTTCACAGCGTACATGTAAAATTAAAGTGCGCTGCAAGTCGTCATACCTCATCGAACCTTTAGTATAAACGCGCCCGATCTCACGTCGGTGATGATGTACTGGGCATAATTCACGGAAGATTCACGGTTTACCGATGAACCTCCGCAGCTTCGCCCACTCATCATCATTCACTCCGTGGATATGCTGTGATTTTTTTCAGCACCCACGAACTTGAAGAAGCTCTGCAAAATGATAGCTCCAGGAGCACAGCGAAAACGCGTCTGTGAAAAGAAGCACAAAAACAAATTTGTAGAATGTGCTGAAAGCGTTGTTTATTGCCTACCGTTGACGTGTGGCCGCAGCTATATAGGACAAACCGGTCGCTGCGTCAACGACCGCTTACGTGAGCACTCGTACAATGTCCAGAACGTGGCTGGTGGCTTTTTAGCAATACATTGCAAGAAGCTGTGTACCTTTGGCTGTGGCTGTGTACCTGTGGCTGCGTACCTTTGTTTGGCACATGCAGAATTCTTGACAAGAATAGAAATCACTTGACAAGAGAGATAATCGAGGCAGAGGAGATTGAAAAGATGGGTGAAAAATGCGTAAGCATGCCGTCAATTGCACTAACAAAACAAAGAGTTTGACTATCTGGGTATGACAACGTCAAATTAAAAGTGTCATCTGGGGGGGGGAGGGGTAGTTTCGCGCATCGATATGGTGTGATTGTGTGCTATAAGTAACAGTGGATCGCAAGAATAAATTTTGTTGGAAGTGGTGCCTACGTGTGTGTATATGTGTGTCTTTCTCTCGTCTGTGTTTTCCGTGCGCTCATAATTTTTTCAAGATGGAATACCAACGTGCCCAAACCGCCGCACTGCTGTTTCGATTCGTCCCGACTGTAGCGCTGTTTCCTGCATATAACACAGAAAAGCGCCAGGAGGTAGTTAAAAACCGGGGGCACATAAATTATAGAAGATATTATTAACGATTATTTCCCGTACCTCATATGAACTGTGAAAGCATACTTGAAGTGTAACTACCTCAAGTTGCCAGGCAAATGGAGCAATGATTATATCAAAACGTCAAGCTATTTCGATCTGCATGCATATGATATAAGTAGGACTCTGTTTTTTTTTTTTTTTTGAGTTTAGAGTTATGGCTGAAATTCGGCGTTTATCGGAGTTTCCTTCTCGTAAACGTTCAATTCTCCGAAATTGAGAGTTTATTTTGCATCATTCTCAATACTCCAATATCTTATTTATATTTAAATATGATTTCCATTCAATTTTACGTTACGGTTAATTCGCCGAACTTTGTTTTTGCATGGAACCCCCCCCCCTCGATTTGCCGTCTGGCCCTCGCCATATGTCGGACTCACGCAACTCGGCACTCCGCCTCAAAAGGTCGCCACTCCCTGTCTTACATGAAATTATATCTGAACGCAACATGAGACAACACGAATCACAATTTCAAATCAATTCTGCGGAAACCCGCATGTGCTGTAAGGGTTAAGAGAAGTTGGCAACCAGCCGTTTGTAGCACGGAGCCACAAGGAAATCCATACGAAGTTTTCAGACAGAAAGCTTTATGGTTGCCGAGAATCTCGTCCTAGTGCGGGGATTGAACCCGGGAGCGACGCCTTTCCGGGGCGGACACTCTACCATTTGAGCAAATCAGGAAGCTAGCAAGAGCTATCGCCCCGGAAACTCGTTGGTCCCATGCTCGTTTTCCTGACCAGGACGATTTTTCGGCCACTAAAAAGCCTTCCTTGTGCGACATCCGTTAGAATTTCATTGTGGCTTCATGCAACAAACGAATGGTTGCCAATTTCTCTTTTTAAACACGAAGCGTATTGTATTTTAGTTTTGTCTGGAAGGTTTGAACGCGGAAACACGTATGCACACAAGTACAAATACAAAACACATACTTTTTGCGTATTATAACTTTAAATGAAAGCAGTTGTAATAGATCAAAGCACACTTTACAATGTACGTATATTATATGCCGTCTGAGGCGCCCCAGTGCCTTCAAGGGACCGTATATGAAGTTGTCTGACGCTGCCGGGGTTCCACATACACTCACGTCTCTCGCTGCGTACGCGAAGCCCTTTATTAAATGTACTATGGGTGTGGCCTACGAGATACTGTTGACGCCAGGTGAAGTTATAGAGGCCAAACCAGCCGATTTATCAATGACCGATTAGGACATGTAATTTCGATAATGAACGGATCAGGGTCATATTGGCCGATAAAATTGGAGTTTATCGGATAATACCGAATTGTCAAGAACTTTACTGGCGAGTGTTTATCAGATTTGTTCGGTTTTATCAGAAACCACAGAGCCTTAGATATAAGTATTGGGTTTGTGCAAATAAGGCCAATCCTTTAAAAACAGAAAATAATTAAGATAAATTACGCCGTAAGTAATGTCGTAACTCCGGTATTGCTACAATCCAAAAGTGAGGAAGTAAGCGATATTAGCCTCAAATATAAAATACCTTTTGCGGAAACAAGTTGGCACAAAACATTTCTCGTTTCTTCTATAAAATTCTTTAAGATGTGTAAAATTTATTTATATATAGTCTTGCACCTGCTTAGATCAGATTATAAATTTTCAAATTCACTCTAATTCGAAGACTGTGCCATATGGCATAGCGACAGAGGGGTTGGCAACGCCTTACAGAACATTCTGGACAGAGAATGAACTTTAATGAAAACGATATTGGGTCAGGATGCATGGTGCGAATCATCAAATAAACGAACAAACACAGGATGGCAAACACCCTCATGAGTCGACACCCTCAGACTCACTCAGACTCAGATCGAGCCGTGAAGGTGACTCTGAGTTAGTCCGGAAGAGTAATATTTGGGTGAGTTTGTGTCCGAGTGAGTCCGGCTGAGGAAAACTTTATTGATTCGGGTTCCGAGTGAGTAGGTTTGAGGAAACTATTTGTCAGTCTGAGACCGAGTGAGCCCTAACCACAAAATATATATCTAGGGTCAGTATGAGTGAGCTTTACCTTCTATTGCCGACCTATATTCCTATCTACTCATCTTCAGCATTACTATCGGTATTATATGGTCTTACAATAATCTGTCAACGCACGGGCTTTCATGCGCCCCATCAATATTTATTGGTAAGAAGCGTGTGTTGGGAGATGGGGAGCGGGGTTCCACGAATCCCCCCCCCCCCCCCACCCGGCAAGCTCTTTCATGGGAAGTTTCTGATAAAAAACGTCATAGTTTCGCTGCAACGGCGAAGCAATGATTGCGATACCAAGAAATTGAATGTCACACGAAGAACGAGAAGCAGCTCCATACGTGCAGCGCACCGCTGAAGCGCAAAGAAGGACGCCCGAAAAGAACGCACAGGCATGCACAGGGCAAGCGTGAACTAACAACTGTCGCAGTTACGTCTTTGTGCGTGAGCAACGCGCTGCAAGTGTCGACAGTGGAGAATCAGACGCTTTTAGGTATTTCGTTTTCTTTTAAGCTGCGGCGCGTGTAGTGACCCCCTGCGTGTCCTGCCACAAGGGAGCGTCTGATGTAAGGTGTGCCCGGTGTTGTTGTTTTTTTCCGTCCACATCACGAGGGGGTGCAAAAAAAGGCCACTTTATCGTGCGCGTCTCAAGGGAAGTTTTTAAATTGGAAGAAAATTAGGAGCGTTGCTCGATAGAAAACACGCCCAAGGTCCTCCGAGGTTTGCTTACCACCAGCGGTAAATGGCGTATATTGTTACGGGTTCGTGACGTCGACGAAGGCAGCAGTCGGCATGTTCACGATGAAACTCATTATTTGGCCGAACTTGTGGCCGGGAAACGGAAACTAAAACTAGAGCAAGACACACTGTACACTGATAGCGGCGAACAGAGCGTCGGCCGTCCATGACCTGACCATCGCTGGGATGCGCCCTCTTTTATAAAACACGCATCGAACATTCTAGCCTTATCACCGGTGGTCGTAAAAGCTCTGGAATAATATTTACTGTTCGAGTTATGTGCTCTTTCTTAACAAAATGACCTACCACAATCTGAAACCTTCCCAGACATTCTGGCGCACTTTGCGCAAGGCAGCAGCTACACGTGCAATGGCCGGTAACAGAAAACATAGAAATAAAGGACCATGTGTGGCAATATTAATAGCTCGCCGTTATTTCGCTGGCGCATGCATGGGGCACGGGTGAGTTGTCTAACGCAGCAGGCTGGGGAGCGAGGGCCCGATGGTTCGAATCCCCGGTCGGGTGCTTTGGAATTTTCGTCTTCTGCGTTATCTTTCTTTGTGCCTTTTAAATATATTGTCACTAATCCCGTTAATTGGGTCGGCAATCGCCGGGCGGATTCCAAGGGCTGGCGTCACGGCCCTCCGAAAACGCACCACGAAAGCGCGGAGAATTTAAAGTTGGTCCTTTGGTGCGCCAGTGAACGCCGGTTGTGGTCCAAAGACTGAGTCAGAGCCGAGAGTCGATAACGCAAACGAAAACGAAATATATTCTCAGTAAGGCAATAGAAATATCAGAAACACATGCACACTCGGCTGGTACCAGTTACAACTTCACAGTATAATTCAGATGGTGTTTACACAACGGGAGCTAAACAAACAGATCACACGCTACAAATGCAATCGCATGCATTACAACTATTCAAGGACAGTTAAAGTCCAGAATATGCAGTGACGTATCCAGTCCACAGTACTTGGACGTTAATCGAATGCTTCTCTTCAAGGAAACACTCACGTCAGCTCCAGAGTTGATCGTCGTAGCTCAACCGTCGTCGTAACTTGTCACGGCTCACACGGCGTCGTCATCCGATTCTTCCCGATCGACGATCGACTGACCGCACACCATCATAAACACGTCTTCTTGGGCTAACGGAGCCACACTTAGCATAACTTCACCATCACCGGGCCGACTGACTCGCTCACTCCTTCACTACT
Source organism: Rhipicephalus sanguineus (assembly GCF_013339695.2). Lineage (NCBI taxonomy): Eukaryota > Metazoa > Arthropoda > Arachnida > Ixodida > Ixodidae > Rhipicephalus > Rhipicephalus sanguineus. Next base: position 20,030,704 of record NC_051182.1, on the reverse strand, counting down.
TCACTGACTTCTCGACTGCTTGAATCGTCGTCGTTTGCACGCTTTTATCCCTTCTCCCCCGGTTTCTAGAAGCGCCGGGAGGGTTCTCCGGCGCGTGGTACAGCTAAGGCTAGAGAAAGGGCGAGAGCTTTCTCGTAGGTTCGAATCGCGGCGGCGTCATCGGCAACGTGTCACCCTTCTCTTCCAGATGTTTCCAGGCATTGCTGGGCGTTCGATCGCGTTGCCTGCGTCTGGCTCGAGTGGGTGACGAGGATGCGGCGCGCCGGCGTCTTTTGATGCTTGTTTTTTCGTCGTTCGCGCTTCGTAGGCGCGCGAATCGCGCCGTTCTGTCGCGCAGCCGTTTGAAAGCGGCCGCGCGCGTGCTTTATTAACCACTAATTTGTGACATATATATACATACATATACATATCTGGGACATGACGGCGACGGAAAAAATCACCCGAGAGTGTCCATATAATTGCTATTGTAATAATATCTTATGCAAGTCGTGTATTTCATAAAAATATCCTTATTGGATTGAAACCACTGGTAACACGTATTTGAAGGTAGAAGGTCAAAAAGCGGATCGTAGATTACCGATTATGGGAGATATTGTCGTTTTAAAGAGCATTGGCACCATGATCCAAAAAGCTATCTTTACGCTAACGGACTCGTGATTCGACTCACTCAGATTCACGTCCAGCCATGAGTCTGAGTCTGAGTGAGTCCGGCTGAGTAATATGTTGGTGAGTGACTCCGAGCGAGTCCGTTTGCGAGAAAGTTTAGTGAGTCTGAGTCCGAGTGAGTCCGGTTGAGGAAAATTTTCATGAGTGTGAGTCCGAGTGAGCTCTCAGAGCAAACACAGAGCCCACCTATGCGAACAATTATAAATCAAGTCACACATTTTGATCCTGCGGGTCATGCCGGCATCGCGCACTAGTTGCCATAGTGTTTAGAGTTTACCGGGCGACAGCTTGACGGGGTGGCGGGATGCATGCCTCCAGTAAGGTAATGCCGCCTCGCTTGTGCTTGTCGCTTACTATGGCAGGTCCCGGACAGTCCTACAACGTGTACCTGACTGTCAGAAGAGCCCCGATGTCAGAAGCATTGCAGGGCACTGGCGCTGACATTAGTTTCGGCCCCGTGTCGTCTTCCTTCACGTCGTCCGGACGTTGTCTCTGATAACCTCGCGTCTTTCTTGAAGCAGTGTACTCGCACAACTTAGCCAGGTCTGTCCGTTGAATGAAGGTGTTCGTTTAATGGAAGTCAGGACGTCTTCATGACATATATTAGTGCATGGAGATCCTAGTTAGCTCCTCAGTCGCCGAGTTTGAACTTTTTCTGAATGGTCGTTGAGGAAATTATCCGCATGTGTTCTCTCTAGCAGCGCCTCACCGCTTTCTATCAACCACACACCAGACGGGTTCAACGAGTAACTGAACCAGACCCGCAAACATATTAAGGCGAAAGCCTTAAATGCCTCATCAAACGCGAAACTTTGCCGTCGGCGTCCCGCGGCGTCGGGGACAAGTGATGCGAAAAATCACCACGTGATACTGTCACTAATGAGGTCATCATGATGTCACAGGCCGCCAAAATTTGTGAAGTCATTATGACGTCATCACATGACACCACGGCTTGGTCATAGGTGGTCCGATCACGGAGGCAATGCAAAACCAGGTGAGGTAGTACCTCCAATCTTGGAGGTAGCACAAAACCAAGTTAGGTGCAGAAAGCTTTAGAACAGTGGCGGGGCAGGATCAATAAAAACATCGACTGAGAAGAAAAGAAGATGGTTTTCGCCTTCGAGTCGTCTTAAGTGAATGCATAAGGGACCCTGAGTGTGTGTGTGTGTGTTTTTCTTTCTTTTTTCAAATAGGGTTGCGCCAATCCTTGTGATTCCGACCATGCTCTACTGTATAATGCCTTCACGTATTTCTTTTCTTCTTCTCACTTGGACATCACCAGCTTTTCCCCGTTCCAGCGCTTGAATGGCGGGGAATAAACAGTACTGGTGTACCCGCTAAACTGTCAGTGACACCAGTCTTCCACAAGCACTGGTACGACGTCTGTCACTGAGACTTGCAATGTTCTCCGCGCGTCCACGAGCTGCTTTGGCAGCTCCCTCCCAGTTGAACTTTCCCACTAGTTGCTCTTTACACAGGCCAATACCGCTTGGCTCGCCAAGTGACTGATGCTATGAGAACCACGTTCAGGAGAACCACGCTGACTGGTTTACGGCGATAAAATTAGATGGTCACACCATTCTCTGAATGAGGTTGGCCAGCGAAGCGCATGACATTTATGGCCATATAGCGGGCGCGCAACGGTTCGGCACCCGGTGATCGGTACGCCGTATCTCGCTACTGGCCTTGGCGAAAAACGTGACGATCGTACTCGTAATTTTCAGCGGCTGCGTGAGTCATAGTAAGGCAACGACTACTCCTCCCCGTGGTCACCACACAGCAACAATATCGGCACTCTGACTTAACCGGGCGCCATAGGCGTGCGCACGAGGGGGGCATAGGGCGCAGTCGCCCCATATTTTTTTGACGATAATGGCGGTGGAAGGTCCCGGATGTTGCATACCAAGAACTGTTTTGCTCCAGTAAAGCCAGGGACTAAAGGCAGGCCCTGGTGGGAAGTACGTTATCGCTTCATTTGCATTTTTATCCTTTGTGGAGCATTTTGTCCTTTAACACGACCAACGGAGAAGTGGGGCACTGCGATGAGACTTCATCCCTCCCCCCCCCCCCCTAATGGGGAGCCCTGCGCACGCCAATGCCGGGCGCAATGCGAGTCCGGCCGCTTGGCTGCACGCATTGTCGTGAACCACAGGGTGAATCACGGCGTGCATCGCTTGAGGCACTCAGCTATCTGGTTGAGATCCTCAACAAATATCGTCGACAAACGCCACTAACGTAGTTATGGGGGAAGCTTAGAATTTTCTAAGGTTCTGAAGCGCAGCCTGCTCGCCCTCCACGCCCCTACTACGCTGCTGCTCACACGAACGCCGTAAAGACGAAGTAGACGCGCAGCTCCCTAACTCCCGTGAACGACATTGAGCTTCGCTATTAAACCCCGATATATTCCCCCGTTGTATGGCTCAAACCGTACAACTCTCTCCTTACAAAAGCAATTTAATGGTGGAATTACGGGTTCCCTCTGATTCGACGACGCAAAGCACTATGTATATCGATGGCACCGACTGAGCGCCTGAGCAATACAATCGCCGGTATGTTGCCAATATCAACTATCAATAAGTTTCCCTTCCCCTCCGCGAGTTGTTTATAGACGCCCCAAAAACATTAAGGATTATCTCGTTCGTTCAAAAACCGATAAGACACCTACAACTGGATGTCAGCCATGCGGCAAGGCTCGCTGCAAGGTGTGCAAAGACATACAGGAAACCAACGTTGCTGAAAGCACACATTCCAATTTAGATACTCTATTCACTCCAGCCTTAACTGTGGTAATGTAGTCTACCTTCTCAATTGCGTAGTATGCAGTATTCAATACATAGATCAGACAGACACGGCCTTCCGCACCCACTTTAATAACCATCGTTCACATGTCAATTCATGTCCGCGTCTTCCTCTGTCTCAGCATATAAACTCCGAAAACCATCCATTTGATTCCATCAAGGTTACACTCTTACAAACCGGTTTCTCCGGTACAAGGGAGAGTGAACAGTGCAAATCCATATATGATTTATAAATTTAATACATTGAAGGCAGGCCTGAATATCAATCCGGGCATACTGTCTTCAATTCGCGCTCTGGAAGATTCAGGGTAATAATAATCTTAACCGAAGGTTTTTATTTACATATAATGTATGATTTTTATTTTATGTATTTTTTATATCGCCAGGAGCACCCTGTCGGGCATTCAGCATCTTACGCGAATTCCGAGGGGTGGGGAGGGGAAAACAGAGGGGGCAGCTTTCGAAGAATCCTCCCAATAATGAAACCACTCCGGCACTCGAACGACTCCAAGATCCCACCCCCAGGCAAAAATATAAGAGTATTCTCCATTTTCTTGGGACACAATAGCTTGAGCCACAGGCCGGCGATTGTGCTTGCATGTTTTTCATTGAATGTACCATTCCTCTACACTTTTCCTGGACTTGTACTGTGCTTTTTGAGTTGACGCTTTTATTAAGCGTTTATCACTTCTTGTGAAGCTTCATCCCCTCACTAGGCTTCACTAGGATCTGTGGATGGGGGGAGCCGAAGACGTGAGGCGTGACAGTGGACGAAAGGAATGTACTCATCTCACTTATTGTGTCCAAGCTTCAGGAACATGTGAGGAGGGAAGAGCCGGAGAAGTGGAGCTCCACAATGCACGACAGGAATGTACTTCAGGTGTGCACCGGAACGATCTATGTTCATCTAGATATTTTTTTGCTTCCCCCCTTTTTTTCTTTCACTTTTTTTCTCTTTCTCGGGAAACACGTTTTGTTCGTATGCCCAAGTATGTGCACGTGGTCTGTTCGCGACTCGGTTCTCTTTTTCCTAAATTATATTGTTATCTTTTTAGCTTTTTCTTTCTTTTGTTTTTCTCTTTCTTACTTTTTTACTTTTTTTCTTCCTCTCTCTCGGCTCGGAGGACGACGATAATAAAGCGCATCGAAGCTTGATAAATTTCGTCTTGATGAAGATCGGTCTCCGATCGAAACGTCGAAAAATAGTTTTGTACAAGCGTATACCTTTTTCATATATATATATATATATATATATATATATATATATATATATATATATATATATATATATACATACATAAATATATATATATATATATATATATATATATATATATATATATATATATATATACATACATAAATATATATATATATATATATATATATATATATATATATACATACATAAATATATATATACATATATATATATATAATATATATATATATTTATGTATGTATATATATACACGGATAGTGCATCAGCGACCCGTTAGCCATAAATCTGAGGCGAACAAGGTAGGCGTGCATCATCTCTTCATATAGTTTCATGAACCATTAGTGGGGGCTTGGCCAACACCACCTAGGACTAGGTGGTGTTGGATTGGCTCGCAAACATATTGCGGAGGGCAATTTAGTGAGCATCGAATACTTGGCCCATTATGTCTGTAAGCAGAACGGCAATGCGAAAAGCGCTTGGTAGTGGTGAACACTTCTTTCTCGCTGTTTTCGTTCACTCTGTTGTAGATTGCTGCTGACATGCCCCGCCACGGTGGTCTAGTGGGTATGGCGCTGGACTGCAGACCCGAAGGTCGTGGGATCGAATCCCGGCCGCGGCGGCTGCATTTTTGATGGAGGCGAAAATGTTTTGAGGCCCGTGTACTTAGATTTAGGTGCACGTTAAAGAACCCCAGGTGGTCGAAATTTCCGGAGCCCTCCACTACGGCGTCTCTTATAATCATATCCTGGTTTTGGGACGTTAAACCCCAAATATTATTATTATTGCTGCTGACATGGGTACCTGTTCCGGATAAGTCAGCAGTAAAGACAGCATGCATGTGTCCATGGCTGAACTTCCCTCTTAGTGGTTGCTCTTTCAACGGCGTGAAGTGGCGTTTCGGCAACAAAGGCAGTGTGTCATCGGCTAATGTTCCTGATGAAATTACTTATGCTGATCAGGAAAACAGCGTATACTAAAGAACGTGTTGAAAGGGTGTCGTTTCGCCTCACAAAAATAGTCCTGATATCTTGCGTGCTCCTCGATTGCTTAGCGCCGAGCATCCGGCTCTTCCAGATCATGAATGGCATGCACGTTGTCAGCTTCAGACAGCATTCTTGATAGGAATGCGGCGAGCGCCGAGAATTCAAGAAAAGAAACGCAAGCCAGCAGCTAAGCAGCCGGTGGAAGATCTCCCCGTCGTTGCTATGGCGACGGCTTTGTCGCGCTTGCGCATCTGCTTGCCTACCGTTTCACCATCTGTTCCGCGCACACCGGTCCCCGCCGCCGGCCTACGCTAAAATCCCTCTATCTTTCGAAAGTAGCGAAAGGTCTTGATCCAGTCGCCGCGCCCTGCAATAGGCCGGTTGGCGACACGTGACCTTTTTGCCTTCGCGCCCCGCCCAAAGGGTCCAGAGGCGGCAGCGCTGTGCCGGCGATAGGTACGGATCACTGCGTTTTCAAGCGTGGAGTTGGGCGATTTTAGCAAGAGTACTTCACGCGCCTCTGTCGCACTGTTGTTCCAAACTAGAAGCGCTTATACCTGATACTGAGTGGCCGCAGGAATTCCGTGTTTCTATTTAATGTTTGGAGCGTGACGTGCTAGTATGTCGGGTCTCTATGCCTTCCGTTGCCTTTCCGAGTGGAGGACAGAAAGAATGTTTCTTTTTATTTTTTTCGTTCCTCGCGGTGACAAAAATATATGCTGAAGGAAGGCCCAACAAAATCAGTCGCAAGCAATTTGTGCCCGCAGAAAACACCCGGCTATGCGAACTAAGTGATTTTGTAATGGTTATAACTTCAAGCAGCTTTTCGCCTGGCCGGCGTGCCTTTGTTTGTGCATATGCACGAGCATTATCTTAGCAACGACATTATTGCTTCGGCATTCTTTATGCCGTAGATTTGTCCGTAGTAGTCAATGCAGAGTCACACCCCGTATCTCTAACATTAAATTGCTCGGAACCCAATAAAGCCGTCTGTTTTTCTCACGGGGGTGGCTTCAACACTACAAGCTCACAAGGAAATTAGCATTTGGGATTAGTTTTTTGCCACACCTTACCGTGTTTTGCCGCACTGCTGTGTGCGAGATCGATTAAGGCTTCTTCGTTGAAGCATTCCGCGTAATGTTTTCCCTAAAGGATCACAATGCTTTTCAGAAGTTCGAATAAATTATACTGCAAGTCACTGGGAGGAAAAAACTAAAATCATATATGCCGCCCCAAGCATCTTTGCTAATTTTCCAAGGCAGAAAATCAGCAGATTACCTGCCTATTTTATTCGAACTAGTAAACAAGCACTTTAACTCACCCAAACACCACTTGTTCTTCAAGTTACGCTGAATGTCAAAATATGCGAAGGAAAAAAAATGCCCTGCATGACAGCTGCTGTGGGGAACCCGCTCGGAACCTGCTTCGGAAACGCACGCGTTTTATTTCAATATTCAACGTGCTCCGTGCTCATTAAATTTATTGTCCCAGTAGTTTGATAACTGATGGGCATCGTAAGGCACAAATATTAATAATTTACCGGTTCAAGCGAGCACCGAGTTCGGTTTCAGGCGCCCGCAATATGCACGGGAGCGAGCGGCGCGTCGTCTGCTATTGCTGCTCCTTGGACCCCTCGAGAGGGCACGCGTGTAGTTGTCGCTACCTTTAAAAATATAGGGACCTTAGCCTACGCCAGTCATCGAAGGGGGATGTTTATTCATACCTTATGAATGTTCGTGCGTGCGTTTGTATATGTGCTTATATACACGCACAAACCTTAAGTTTTCCCCAGTTGGCCCCACTCACTCTACGAAACTTCTTCCGAAGTACCGCGGCCCGTACCGTGTGATCCAACAAGCCTCGTACTTCATCTACGCCTCAAGGCTCTTGAGACTTATTGTAATCAAACAATGTCGTGGCATGAGATTGTGCATATTGACCTGCTAAAGCCTCACTGTCACTGTGCAGTGGTGTTCTGCCCGTAATTAGCCAGGATGGCTCTTTTTCGGAGGGGAAGCAGATGTACAGCGCTACTTTCAGAAGCAGAGAACGCTGCTCCCATAGAAAAAGGCAATACAAGCTTTGCGTTGGTTCTACTATTGCTGGTTACGTTTCTGCGTTTGTCTCTAATAGTAGAGTACCTATTTAAAACGCTTCATTATATTATCAATGGCTGCACTCATGCTTACCTTGATTTTATTGTCTATCGCCTTCTTATGGTTGAGGTTAACTAAAATCGTTAACTAAAACGTTAAGGTTAACTAACTAAAGTAATGTGGTAACAATCTTGGCAGAGAACGGCGCTTTGCGATAGGTGGCGAGACACTGGAAGTTGTAAAGGAGTACGTCTACTTAGGACAGGTAGTAACCGCGGAGCCGAACCATGAGAGTGAAATAACTAGAAGAATAAGGATGGGTTGGGGCTCATTCGGCAAGCATTATCAAATCATGAATGGTAATCTACCACTATCCCTCAAGAGGAAGGTATATAACAGCTGCATCTTACCGGTACTTACCTACGAAGCAGAAACCTGGAGACTTACAAGGAGGGTTCAACTTAAATTGAGGACGACGCAGCGAGCCATGGAAAGGAAAATGATAGGTGTAACCTTAAGAGACAGGAAGAGAGCAGAGTAGGTCAGGGAACAAACGGGGGCTAAGGACATCATAGTTGAATCAAGAAGAAGAAATGAATATGGGCCGGGCACACAGCACGTCGGCAGGATAACCGGTGGTCATTAAGGGTAACTGACTGGATTCGAAGAGATGGCAAACGCGTGAGGGGGAGACAGATAATTAGGTGGGCAGATGAGATTAAGAAGTTTGTACGTATAACGTGGCAGCAGAAAGCACAGGACCGGGTTGATTGGAGGAACATGGGAGAGGCCTTTGCCCTGCAGTGGGCGTAGACAGGCTGATGATGATAATGATGATGAAATAAAATCGGGTCCGGTGGTTCCTTTTCTTCGTTCATTAAGTAATTGGTTGCGTGGTTATAAATAATAAAACGTGAGAAGTTTACTTGCTCCATTTCTAGAAGCTAAACCTAGACTACAGCAATGATTTTGGGTGCAATGTTCCAGGGAGAAAACATGCAATTAAATCTTCAGCACTGTTGCACTAGTAATAGTAATTGCTGTTGTTCTACTTGCCAAAACCACACTATGTTAATGAGGCGCGCCGTAGGAGGGCTGCGGAAATTTCGACCACTTGGGGTTCGTTAACGTGTATTCAAATCCCAGTACACGAGCCTCTGGCATTTTCGCCTCGTTCGAAAATGCTGGAGCCGCCATCACGCCTGTGCCCTTTGGGTCAGCAGCCGAGCACCGTAAACAATGTGCCACCGAGGCAAACATCAGTAATTCTGAGAGAAAGAAAAAAAGAAGAAAGAAAAAACCGCATAGCGATTAAACCCGCGCCCCAGCGATTACGCGCGAACAGTCAGCTGGGACGATCAATCCATTCAGCTGCAGCGCACGGCGGCTGGCACGTGATGCGATAGCTATTATAAAGTTACTACGGTCAAACACGCGACTGCTGTAGAAAACTTCTAATTCGTTCACGCAAAACAATGATTTTGGGCTTAAATGAAAGCTTCGTCTCCGTACTACTTACACCTGCACATCTCCGACAAATTTGCTGGTTTCTATGTAGTTTGTTCAAACGGCTTGTTTTTGTCCCGAAAAACAAGGCGTGATTTCGGTAGCTTCCACAGGCTCCCATTGTTTAAAGTTTAGACGTCGTGGGAACAGAATGTGAAGCCCCAATGTTAACAATGCTGCATTTGTGAAGTGTGGTACAGCTCCTGGAACGAGCCTTTCTAAGAAGTTTTGGAAGTTCCGCCTCTAGGATTTTTTATCGCCGAAAAGTGACCCTGTCCCATTAAAAACGTGACAGCTTCCAGCAGTGGCTGCTAGAAGCTCTGATCATCCAGTGTGCCTGAAAGCTGGGTGCGTTCTCATTCATAGAAAGCCGCCAGTCCTCTTGGGGTGGCTCAATTCCGGATAGCTCGGAGTTGGAGTCGCTCTTTCCAGATTATCCTTCACCCAGTTGGATAACGATGGGACGAATGTAATCACCTTCAGACGTGTCAAGTCTGAACTTTGCTTCAAGGTCCATTACGTGCCTAATATTGTTCTTCCACTGTTCCGCTGTTACGTTGCTGCTCTTGTCCCTTAACATGTTTTCGACCGCGTACAGCTTGAAGTCCCTGCAGTGGCGTAAATCGTGGGCGCGAGGGGGGGGGGGGGACGCTCCTTGCAAGTGTCCCCACCTTTCAACGAGCAGCAACGCAATACAAAAGTGAAAGCAGCTGCTTTCTGTTTGAAAATGCGCTGTACACCATAATCCGATGCTTCACAGAGTAAAGAACGAGGACGACATTGGAAGACACACACAGCGCTGAACTTACAGCTGGCTATGTTTTCAAGCTTACAGGAAAATATATACGCTTGTCACCAGGAACGAAAAAAGAATAGAGCAAATGAATGATACTAAGAATTGTAGAAAAAAATCGTAGAAGATGAAGCAATTTTGAAACGTGATAAAAAGTGCATGAGTGCAGCTTCACTTGCTCTTTGGAGCAACGAAAGTGAGTTTCTCGTGATCGCAAGATGTGTGATATCGATGATGGGTGGTTGTTCCGTGTGACTGCAACTTTTTTGTACGCCAGGCCTGTAATTGTCGGGTAACTAAACTCCCGTAACATCACATAACATCTACTTACATGACTACAATCACGTACCATCACATAATTAGTCACGCGACTAAAATCGCGTAACATCATGTAAATATTGACGTGACATGTTTCCGCCAAAGGGTTCGGAACAACCGGGTGGTGCGGGGCAAGCTCAGCGTCTGCACTGGACTCTGATAAAGTTGTACTTTCTCTCTCACGTGAATAAAATCACATCACGTAACTACTAGTGATGTGACATTTCCCTTTCATAACCACGTAACAAGTGCGTAGTGTGGGGAACCGACCGAAACCTGAGAAGAATAGAATATATAAGCCTAGCCACATCCTAGTACTACTAGCACAAACTTCGCACCTCTAGCAATAGCTTGGTATTACAAGCAAAGCCTTAGAAGAAGCTAGCTCGAACACTAGCTCCGCTGTCGGTTCCAGATTTGCGCAACTAGTACAAGGTGCGCAGATTTTTGTTTATAGATGTTTAAAGGGGTATTGACAGAAAATTTTGCGCCCGAGATAGCCTGCCGGATCGATTCCCGTGAACATGCATATATGATCTGCAAATCATCAACAGCGAATATAGCTTGGAAGGTATTTTCAATTAATTTTGAAATTTTCGTGAGCGATCGACACCCTCGCGCTACTGGCACCCTCAAAGGTGAACCTCGGTGATTCCCCTACTTCCCTCACGTGACCACGTTGCCACGAGTTATAATGACATCATAGCCGCCATGTTATTTTGCCGCGTTCGCTCCAGCAGCCTAGTTCTCGGCGGCTGCTCACGAACCGCACGGAAGTGCGCCACAGTTCTGTGTGCTGACGTGATCGAGCTCTAAACTCGCTAGGCGGTGATAGTTGCACCCGGAGGCTTCTCATTTTTGAAACCGCAACTGACACTAGTCGGTAATGAGGAGTCTGTAATTATTTATCCGTCGCGCGCTGCAGCAAATGATGTGCCGTTGTGATGATGGGTTCGTGGGCCCTCAGACACAGACAGAGTCAAGGACAAGAAAACATTTATACACAACACTCATCAAAAGACAAATACATACACATACACTTGATGGACAGTAATGTGCACAAGTACTCTTCCCTAAAGCCTCAATCCTTACAGTCCTATACGCCTACGCGAGTATCCGCGCGTTCTGCCTAGTCCGGAGTATTGTTCCGTAGACGTCACTCACGGCACCGACGACCGCGTAGCTGACGCACGCTCGCAGCAGGAGAGGCACGACGAGCTGTCGAAGTGGCAGACCCAGATCCCGAGCTGCTCGCTCAAGACCCACCGGACCACGATGCACCCGGAGTAGCACCGAGTCCACTCAGAATTCGGTAGTGCCGGACCGGAATACGTGGCGCCAGGACCACGCCCTCAGAAGTCGGTAGTGCCGGACCCCAGCAGCCTCAGCACCATGGGCCGACTCGGTAGCTGGCTGGTCTCGGACACGCCATCTGGCACACCATCAGTAGCTTGGCCTGGCCCACTCGCACGTCCACCGCAGGAACACGCCGCAAGGCCTCGCCTGGGACACCCGTTCGCCACAGGAAACGCCAGGCTCGTCCCGGCTGGTCTGATGGCCCGCAGCTCGCGGATCGAACGAGCTGCTTCTTGCTCATTCGCTGGTCACGCACGCTCTATCTTCGCCGTTCTGAAGCTCACGCGCTTCACGTTGGCCTCTCTCGCGCGCACTCCGTCGTCTTCCTCAGTTTCGTTTTCGCTTGTCACTAACACCTTCTTACTACATTCCCCCCAACTTTCAGTACGTGTACACACGTAACACACAGTTCCCGAATATAACACACAAGTTCAAACACAAATGTCCACAAATGCAAGAACTACAGCATTATGATCACAACACGTGATAAAAAGTGTGTACAACGGCAATCACTGGCCAGTAAACGCCGCACGACACATATATTCAGCATCTACGTCGTCAACCAAGAGCGTGTTCCTACGTGAAGGTCATATTGCATGAGAAGCCAATTTCACCGTAGGACTCTCTTATTTAGATGTTTTGCTGGCTCACTATACGTCAGTGCTTATATACCGGTCGTACCGCAGAGTTAACGGTCGGTCATACAGAAAACATACTTGTGAATTTGAGCTACTACTGTGAGGCTTCCTCTTCCGATTGTAGTATACCTGGCTTCGTGTGGTAGCCCATGCGTTCCTTTGTTGATTTAATGGTTTACGCTCTTCACATTTCTTCAACATGTTTATATGGAAGAGCGTAACTTTATCTCCAAGGTTGACAAAGTAATTACGTCTGCTCCACCTTTCGATAACTGCGAAGGGACCCTTCCAGGAGAGCACCAGCTTATTAGTATCGGCTGGTGATAACAATAGCACATGGTCACAAGGAACAAGTTTGCGCTTTCTCACTTTTTTGCCGTAGTAGCCTTTCTGCGGCTTCTTCGCCTTCTCCAGTTCTTTGTCAGGTTCGGGACTCTCTTCCAATGCGTTGCCATGTAGGAACCCACTCGATTTCTTCCCCTTGGAACTTTCTTGGAATGCGGCCAGATCACCGGGTACTTTCTGCGTACCGCTGATAAAACTCCCTTTGCCGGAGTCCGTGCACTGCTCGGTTTTCACATGGGCATGGTCATACTCTGGTGCTGATGCATTTGAAAGTAACGTATCCGGCAATGCCGCACCCTTGATGTTGCCCAAAATTACGTCATGTAATGGTTCCGCCATGCATTTAACGAGTACCTCTCCAGTAAACAATGCACATTGCAAAAAGACTTTTGCCTCTGGGAGGTATCGCACAGTGCGGTCCAGTAAGTACACTGGGCTCGTTGTTCCCGTGAACTTTTTCGGAACCAAGGATTGCCGCACGACGACCGTGTTGCAACCAGTGTCTCAACGTACATGCACTGGTCTGTTCTCTAGGAACCCCTTCACAACAGGCATGTCAGTGACTCCAACGGTCTCAGATCGTCGACTTAATGTGGCATTGACGATGGGTATGGTTTCGCCGTCTTGGAGAACAACGTAGCCCCTCCCCTGCTGTTCAGGTGTCAAATCTTCACGTTTCTTCGACAGCATACATGACGCCTGGTCTTTGCCAAATTTCCTACTGGGGCATCTGTCACTGCTGTGACCGCTTTTTTCACATACTCCACATCGGCTGGAAGTATTCCCTTTCGTGCGGGACCAGCAGTCAGCTGCGCGATGGCCTGCCTTGTCACACAGGAAACAGCGACTTGCGGGCTTCTCCATGTTCTTCGCAGACTCTGACTTCGACACCGACGGTCCTGGTTCTTTGGGAATACCTTCTTTTCCAAAGTTTGTGAGCACCTGTGCTTCCATGAAGTTATCCGCAATCTCGCACAGCGAACTCAGTGTCTTGCAACTTCTTTCCTTGAGAAAGATCGTGAGTGCCGGAGAACAACCCTTTATGAATTGCTCACAAATCATAAGTTCTCTCAAGCTAGCAAAGCTTGTCTCCGTTTTGCCCATCTCCAGCCAACGGTCAAAGTAGCCGCAGAGTCTTGCAGCATACTGCAGACCAGTTTCGTTCTCTTCGGGCTTGGCTTGACGGAATTTTTCACGGTAACCTTCCGCAGTATAGCGGAACCTCTGGAGAAGCGCTGCTCTTAGCTGATCATAATTCAGCGCAGCTGTTGGGTCTAACCGGCCTATGACGGTTAGTGCTTCTCCTGTCATACATAGGCTAAGCGAAAGAGCCCACTTTTCACGCGGCCATCCTTGACACGTTGCGACCCGTTCAAACCGCTGCAGGTACGCGTCGAGGTCGTCCCGTGTTTCATTGAAAGGCGGTATCAGCTTATGAGGACTGCAGACCTCCGTTATCCCTCTGGTGCTCGTGCTAGATCCTCCTTGCTCATCAGTCCCAGTTGACTGTAGCCTCCCTGTACTCTCCTGAAGTCGAAGCTTCAGGTCTAGGATCTTCAGCTTCTGTTCTTGCACTTTCTGCTTCTGCTCCAGTAGCTTTTGTTGTCTCTCTACATTTTCTTTCGCGACCTCGCGTTCTTTCGCGCGTTCATCGCGAGCTTGAGCGCACTCTCGTTCTACCCACTCTCTGAGCTCGGCATTCTCCAACCCTAGCTCTCGCCCAAGTGCAATAAATCTTTCCTTGTCCATGACACAGGCTGTATCTGGGTAATGGCTTCAGATTTTAATAAGCCATCCTGGCAGGCTCGCCAAATTGTGATGATGGGTTCGTGAGCCCTCAGACACAGACGGAGTCAAGGACAAGAAAACATTTATACACAACACTCATCAAAAGACAAATACATACACATACGCTTGATGGACACTAATGTACACAAGTACTGTTCCCTAAAGACTCAATCCTTACAGTCCTATACGCCTACGCGAGTATCCGCGCGTTCTGCCTAGTACGGAGTCTATTGTTCCGTAGACGTCACTCACGGCACCGACGACCGCGTAGCTGACTCACGCTCGCAGCAGGAGAGGCACGACGAGCTGTCGAAGTGGCAGACCCAGATCCCGAGCTGCTCGCTCAAGACCCACCGGACCACGATGCACCCGGAGTAGCACCGAGTCCACTCAGAATTCGGTAGTGCCGGACCGGAATACGTGGCGCCAGGACCACGCCCTCAGAAGTCGGTAGTGCCGGACCCCAGCAGCCTCAGCACCATGGGCCGACTCGGTAGCTGGCTGGTCTCGGACACGCCATCTAGCACACCATCAGTAGCTTGGCCTGGCCCGCTCGCACGTCCACTGCAGGAACACGCCGAAAGGCCTCGCCTGGGACACCCGTTCGCCACAGGAAACGCCAGGCTCGTCCCGGCTGGTCTGATGGCCCCCATCTCGCGGATCGACCGAGCTGCTTCTTGCTCGATCGCTGGCCACGCACGCTCTATCGTCGCCGTTCTGAAGCTCACGCGCTTCACGTTGGCCTCTCTCGCGCGCACTCCATCGTCTTCCGCAGTTTCGTTTTCGCTTGTCAATAACACCTTCTTACTACAGCCGTGTTATGACTAAAAGGGCCCCAGTAACATATTGCAGCAAAAAGAAAAACGAGGCCGAAATTTCTGCGTGGCTACCCCTTAAAAAATGGCATCTTACTGCAGTAAGTCGAGGTCGGCTGCGAGTGCGTGCGAAAGGCTGCTGAATCACAGGATTTTCGTTTTGTAACTCAGCACCAGTCGCTGGACTTCCCCAAAGATTTGATCCACACACGTCATATCACATGGACCTATCCGATGCAGCGCGCAGTGCTGTATGATGTTAAAGGACAAGGCATGCTGATCCTTTTGTCTTCACGTAGGACGATAGATATGGCAACAGCTGAATAAACAACCCAGTTTCACCGCAAGGGCGATGCAAGAGTGCGATAGCAACAAATGAGGTAAAGCTGTCAGCTAACTCTTCTATATCCGGTCTCGCGTAACTGTACAAAACGGTGCTTTAACAGAACACAGCTACTGTAGCTAGGAATGGGGATTTCGCACAGCTTCTTCGCGTTGAGAGCGCAGCATGTAGAAGGCTACATGAGCCGTCCGCTGAAGCCTGTCGAGATAGCGATTTTGATTTCTCTGAAGTTAGGGCGAAATCATTACACTGCTGTTGAAAAAACAACAAGTAATGTTTCCTATTCTTTGCTTAGCTTGATTATCTGCTGCATTTATTGGTTTTGTGTAACAAAGAAAAGAACCCCTCAAACAATGCCCCTTCTTTCGTTAAGATTACGACAGACACTTGCGTTAGCCCTAAAGTAAAAAGCAACTGCAAAATCGTCTAACTTCGTCATTTCATTACTATGCCTCGATTTTCCTAGCTTAGTTCGTTTCCTTGACGTTGCTGAAATGTAAGTACCTGAGAAGATCGCACGGAAATCATGAGAACAGAGAAATAAGTTTCTGCCAAAATACGTGTACACTCTAAAAACTGGTAAGGGTATCGCAAGAGTAAAAAAGCCGAGTTAATCTTCAGAGCGTTCTCTTACTCTCGCAAAGCATCGCATAGAGTGAAATGCACGTTCACTCTGTACGAAAGGAGAGAGTGAAATGTGCTTATACTCCACCTCTATCTGAGAGAGTGGAATGCCCGTATACTCTTCTGGCATGGCAGAGTAAAACGCAGTTATACTCCTGCTCCTCATATATAGTATATATCGCTGTGCCGGCATACCGCGAGCGATGACCACTCATTTTTAAGCACACGCATATGCAGTAGAGAACACTGCATTCGTCGCGGGGCTGGAGACGATTAATAAAAAAAGCAGCGTTTCCAGCCCATCTCAGTGCTTTTCGGTGTACTGGGAATGCACTGGAATCCAGCGCCTCCCAGTGCTTTTCAGTGTCTGTAAGGCACTGGAATAAATCCCAATATCAGCGTTTTTAGCTTTGGATTTGTGCAGTTAAATAATCGAATATCACCTCATCGAGTCGGTCGACGATCGAAACTACTTTCGAAAGGTTTTTAAATTCTTCGTATTTCAATATGCGCGTTTTGCGCTACGAACGCCGCGCACGGAGTACATGGCCCTAAGCTAAATGGTCCGTACGGCTAGAATGCGCCATTACGGCTGAAGGCGCGGAACTTGAACAATAAGGACCGAAAATATGCCCAAGGGCGTGACGAGAACTTAAGTGTTCAATGTGCAGTTCAGAAGTACAGTGTTTTCTACATAGAAATGAATAACCGCTTAGCTCGTCAATGCGAATGCCGCACATATCCTCGGTTGCGCTAATCTTGTTTGCTGAGAAACGGGCCGGTTTGAATTTCTGAT
This sequence comes from Rhipicephalus sanguineus, assembly GCF_013339695.2. NCBI lineage: Eukaryota > Metazoa > Arthropoda > Arachnida > Ixodida > Ixodidae > Rhipicephalus > Rhipicephalus sanguineus. Next base: position 20,013,617 of record NC_051182.1, on the reverse strand, counting down.
ACCGCGAAGCACAAAACAAACAAATGAACTATCTTGTGTTTGGTTGTCACATGTGCGGAGATACTCAAACCGGCGTTTCTAAGCAAGAAAATGAAGGCAGGTCACTACATGGTCAGTGCAATCAGTGACAACATGAAAGAAAAAGGACGCGTTCGTCGTCTCCGAGTGTGGCGTTGCGGTAGCGCGTTGGACTCACAATGTGGGAGTCGCTGGTGTTTTTTTTTTCTAACGACTTTCTTTTTTGTCGCAGTGCTCGTTATTATGTCATCATTATAATCTACGCATGAATAAATTCTCAAAAGCAATGTTAAGGCCCTATTTTGGCACAAGTTCTGCTATTTCTTTCTTGAGGTGTACTACTACTCCTTTCGGAGGGTCTGGCGCTGCTTCGGCAAGAGTTATGTTACTCTGTTGAGGTGGAGCACTATAACCCTTTGTGGGGGCCTTACTATACTATGCCTCAAGAAGAGGTGATTTACTCTGGAAAAGGGAGTTAAATATGGGACAAGAATATGCTCTCCCAAAGAGAGTGCCCAGCACTCTCTTAGTTCTTAGAGTGTAGGAGAGATCAAAAGTGCTTTGTTCACCATAAACTCATCGGGCGTTCTATTCCTTAGGACGTTTATAAATGAATAAACGAAGAATTACAAATATAGACCTGAACACTCTTATACGGGTAGAGTGTTTAAACATGCACTAAAAAAGTCAAATGAAGAGAAAAAAGAAACGGCAGTTCCAAGTTCCAGTGAAAAACCGAAACCGAAACCAAAACTTTTGTTTTGTTTCGGCAACGACATTGCGTGGCAAGCTGTGGAACTAAGCCATGGGCTGAAAAAGAAATCACAGCATATCCACGGAGTGAATGATGATGAGTGGGCGAAGCTGCGGAGGTTCATCGGTAAACCGTGAATCTTCCGTGAATTCTGCCCAGTACATCATCACCGAAGTGAGATCAGGCGCGTTTATACTAGGGTGATTCCACGTAAGATCGAACGAACGATGGCTGGTCGACCTCTCAAATTTATTTCAAAATTTTATATATTATTGCCTGATGAGTGGAAAGAAGAGATCCGCAATTTGTTTTGCCGCCAAAAATTTTTTCGAACCACAGGAAATCAATAACGACGAAGAGGTGGAGTGGAGCGCTCATCCGCTCTGCTGTTTTGGCCAACTTTCGTTATGAATTGCACAAAATATATTAAAGTTAGGTAGCTGAAATTTATTTACCTAAATATATGCATGTTTTTGCTTCTGATCAGGTATTTTTAGTTTTTATGTGTAGTGTAGATGTTTTATAAAAACCTCAAAAATGGCCCAATCGGCAAAATTTTCTTTATTTTGAAGGTCTTTATCTCAAAAAAACCTGTAGCAGAGAGACAAAAATTCTGCATTACGTTCTTCGTATGCTTATCTACCAAACTGCCAATCTTGTATTTATATAACTTTTCAGTAAAGAGATATGATCGGGCTAACTTCAAGAAAACACCGAACAATGAAAACTTCTGACGACAATTAAAAAAAAACCCCATTTTTAAATTTCTTAAACTTTGTCCACTTATTCTCCTCCACATCAGCTTTCACAATCATTAAAAACATGTTGCATAATGTCGTTGCACTAATAGTTACGGCCCCTCCAATGAGACCCTTTGGCAAGGATGGGCAATTCCGACTTCTTGCCCAGCAAGTGTATAAAATGCAGGCAGGATTGAATTTTTAATAGTATACGTTGTTCGGCTACTTGGTTCTAATCTTCAAAATGGCTAGCGCGAAAATCGACGAGGACTAAGAAGGAACACTGATGACACTAGCGCCTGTCCTGTACATCAGTGTTCCTTCTTACTCCTTGTCGATTTTCGCGCTAGCCAATTTTGAAAAAGGATGAATTTCTTTTCATTAAAAGGCCAGCAGGTACCTAAAAAGGTGCGCCGGCACTGAAGACGTTAATTTTGAAAATATTTGGTCACAGCAGCGGCCACGAGCGCGGGGCTATCGACCAGGCGCGCGCGCACCCGATGCTCGTTGTAAGAGACGGCGCAGTGAGAGCTCGTTTTCGCGTCCTCAGACCGATTGAGTTCGAAACAGCAACACCTCTCGGGTGACTTGAACGCACGTGCACCGGTAGTCGCAGTGATCTGGTTAATTGCGTCGATTTCATTTTCAGGGGCATAAGAATGTCATCGTTAAACTGTGCGTTCCGTGAAGATCTTTCATTGCAGTGGTAGCAAAAGCACGCGTAGCACAAGTAGTCCGTTCACTGACAGTCACTGATCTTTCGGCCGTTAAACGTTCCTTCAATGCATTTATGTCTAGGTTGGTAACTCTGCGAAATTTGGCTTCTTTGCAATAATTAAAGGAGTACTGACACGATTTTGAGACATCGCAAAAGGGACATTTTTTGCTTCGTTGGTATGCAGTGTCCACGCTGTCCACACACTGGAGTCGGAGAACACGTATAAAATATTTAATTTGACTTTGAAGTTTTCGTCGCTGAGCATAGGCAAGCCAGCCACACTGCAAGGACATTCTCCCGACAAGTTCAAGACAGTTCCTCCGAGTTCGCGAGTTCTGCGTCCTGCATGCAGCCTAAAACGTAGAAATCACTGTCAGGGTCACTGGACGACAATTCACTCATCTGTGGCTATTGCACCACGAGCAGATGACGGATTTCCCGCTAGTACGTCGCGAATTTCTGTATCTCCGTGACGTCACACTGCTATGAACCGACACTGAGAAGCCACCCCCTCGACATCGAAACCGAAAGTGTCTTTTTAAGGTGGCGCTAATTAAAATATATAGGATGCATCCCCAGGCACGACAATAGTCGTTTTAGGTTTCTCGACACCAGTATTTTTATTTAGAGCAACAATCCGAATTTTTTTTAAAATTCGTGTCAGTACTCCTTTAAGCGTTCTTGTGCTTCTGAAAGGTAGTCTCCACAATAGACTCATTCAGAGCTATACTTTCTCGTCATGAGACGCACAGGAGAGTAGATAAGAGCAAAGCACAAGAACTATTCCGCGCCGAATGAAGTGTGACAGCGCACCAAACGCGCGGCCAGTTCACGCCATCTGCTGCCGACATCTAATATAGACAAGCGCATCCGGTTACCGATAGTTTTGCTTTTCTTCCTTTGACAATTTATATTTTGCTTTGCCACTGGAGCGCCACGTTCATGCTTTCCACTGATCGCAACTGGCGCAGCGCAAGTTTCTGTGGCAGCAGCGTGCGTGAAGCGAGCGCTCATAACTCCCTTATAGAGTTTTCATCTTGCTTCCATCTCCACCGTGTTATCAGCGCCTAGCTGAGATGCGAACAGAGGGCGGATAGAATAGCGAAGCTCCAGTGCACGTGCGTTCAAGTCACCCGAGAGGTGTTGCTGTTTCGAACTCAATCGGTCTGAGGGCGCGAGAACGAGCTCTCACTGCGCCGTCTCTTAAACGAGCATCTCGGGTGCGACGCGCGCCTACTCGGTAGCTCCGCGCTCGTGGCCGCTGCAGTGACCAAATAATTTCAAAATTTACGTCTTCAGTGCCGGCGACAACTTTTTAGGTACCTGCTGACCTTTTAATAAAAAGAAATTCAATCCTGCCTGCATTTATACACTTGCCGGGCAAGAAGTCGGAATTGCCATCCTTGCAAAAGGGTCTCATTGAGGGCCGAACTATTAGTGCAACGACATTATGCAACATGTTTTAATGATTGTGAAAGCGTATATGGAGGAGAATAAGTGGACAAGGTTTAAGAAATTTAAAAAATGGGTTTTTTTTAATTGCCGTCAGAAGTTTTCCATTGTTCGGTGTTTTCTTGAAGTTAGCCCGATCAATATCTCTTTACTGAAAAGGTATATAAATACAATATTTGGCAGTTTGGGCAGATAAGCATGCGAAGAACGTAATGCAGAATTTTTGTCGCTCTGCACGGGGCTTTTTTGAGATAAAGACCTTCAAAGTAAAGAAAATTTTGCCGATTGGGCCATTTTTGAGGTTTTTTATAAAAACATCTACACTACACATAAAAACTAAAAATACCTGAGCAGAAGCAAAAACATGCATATATTTAGGTAAATAAATTTCAGCTACCTAACTTTAATGTATTTTGTGCAATTCATAACGAAAGTTGGCCAAAACAGCAGAGCGGATGAGCGCTCCACTCCACCTCTTCGTCATTATTGATTTCCTGTGGTTCGAAAAAATTTTTGGCGGCAAAACAAAATGCGGATCTCTTCTTTCCACTCATCAGGCAATAATATATAAAATTTTCAAATAAATTTGAGAGGTCGACCAGCCATAGTTTGTTCGATCTTACGTGGAATCACCCACTAAAGGTTCGATGAGAGTTATGACGACTTGCAGCTCACTTTAATTTTACATGTACGCTGTGAATTTTCATTGTTTAGAAAACCATTGCTTTAGAAAACATCTGGCGTCTTTCGTTAAGCAGCTGGCGTCTTTTCGTTTTGCTTTAGAAACATCTGGCGTTCTTTCGTTTTGCTTTTACAAAACATCTGGCGTCTTTCGTTGGTTTATTTCATCAATCAACGGCGTTTTGAACAAAATTTTTATTGTTTAATCACGCACAGGAGAAATCTCACCAGGCACTACCTTGGAGGTAAACAATGGCTGCTAATGGGAATAAGAGACAGAAGAAGTCGGCTTTTAGCTAACACTTACACGTCTACTTCTACTAACGTTTCCTACTGGAACATGCCAATGGCTGCTAATGGGGAATGAGAGACAGAAGAATTCGGCTTTTAGTTAACGCGCACGCTGCGAATTTTTTATTGTTCAACAACGCACAGGAAAAATCTCCCACCGGCACCACCTTGGAGGTCAAGATCTGGTACTATCGTTACGACTGGTTACGCACTACTACGACTACGAGGGACGAATGGGTGTCGCCTTAAGGAGCTTCACCCCTAAAAAAGTAAACTACACCTCCGACACCAGGAATCGAACAGATGACGGTGAAATGATGTCACTATCCGAACTTGAGCGATTAGTTCACTCGGCCACGGACGATGCCTTGTCGTGGGTGATAAGCAAGAGTTTATCAATATAACACAAGCATTTGAAAGACGGCGTTTCAAAAAACGCGTTAGGAAACAATGGTATGTCAATTGCGCAAAGTTAAGAATGGCTTCAATCAAAAGCTAAGTGTCAGGACTAACATGCGATGTACTGACCATTAATATAGCTTGCTTAGTTTTACCACAGTGAGCGTTGTTGTCTCGAAGAACAGGCCATATGTTTCGCCGTTTCCATACACTCCCATTGTACAATGTTTAACTGCACTGGGAACAGAATTTAAGCTTACTGGAGCATGATCGCTGCAGTCCTGTCGTGTGTTTAGTTTCCCAGAAGCGCTCTGTGGTCTGCGTTTTTCAACATTCACGCTCTATGCTTAATTATCCGGGAAAAACCCGCTAGTTTCAATGAAAACGTGCTAGCTTCGCCCCGCGGCCGCCAGGGGCGCTGATTGTTATTTGTCCATAAGAGCTCTTGGACTAGGCTTTAGTGTAACGAAGTGTGGATTCATGGTATTCAATGATCCCCATGATCAGGCGGTGTCAATGCAAGGCTGAAATATACCTAGGGTAAGCGGACAAAAGTACCACGCAGTATGGGTAAATGAGAGTGATAGATACATGGAGGGGCAGGAAAAGGCCTCGGCAGCAAAAGGAAAGAAGAATGCTGCAATAATGAAACGCAGAGCGTTATGGGCATTCAATAGGTACGGGGTGCTTCGAGGTGTACGGAAAGGTATAATGGTTCCCGGGCTTACTTTTGGGAACTCAGTGGTGTGCATGAGGGCAGAGGTGCAACCGGGAATGGCTGTAAATCAAAGGACATGGGCACGCCTCGCGTTGGCTGATCACGGGAAAACGACACATGAGGCTGTAAAGGGCAATGTGGCATGGGCAGGTTTTGAGGCGAGGGAAGCTCAGAGCAAAATAAGGTTGGAGGAAAGGCTCAGGAATATGAAGGAGAGTAGATAGCAGAGAAGGTGCTCCGTTATTTGTATAAGAAGAGCGTGGACAAACAGTGGAGAAAAAGGACTAGAAGGCTCACTAGTAAATATACGGCTGGTAGTGTAAGCAATATGTCAACAAAGAGCGTTAAGCGAAAAGTGAGAGAGGCGCAGAGGATTTACTGGACGGCAGCTATAGAGAAAAAAACCGGCTCTCAGTGACAACCGATAGGGCAAAACTGAAATTCGGAGGGAGCCATTTTACAATAATTCAAGGGAAAGCGCTTTACTGCTTGAGCGAGATCGTGTTGCCTTAGAACGCGTGCTTATAGAGCGAGATTCAGTAAAGAACAACAACATTGCAGATGCTGCGGGGCAGATAAAAAAACAATGGAGCATGTTCTGAATGAATGAGACATCCACCCAGGTGTACGTTTGGGCACGAGCCTACATGAAGCCTTGGGTTTTAGAGACTACAATGGAAAGCTGAACACGCCCGCGATGGGAATAAGTAAGAGACGGTTAGAGTATTGTTGGCAGAAAATTATAGAGAAAGGACAAGAATAAGGACTGAGAAAATAAGGACATTCTGCCGTAAAGGGCAGAGAACTGGGCTGTGATTTTACGCGTTTTTTTTTTCTGTTGTAAGATAGATTTGATGAAAGTAGAGGCATTAAGCCAACATAAAAAAGGAAAACTTTTTTTTTATTTGTCGAGCCGGGTGGCCCACTTCACAGCCCCGTTATAAGGGGACGCTCATAGCATCCATCTATCCTTCGATCCATAAAAGCTGTATATGATAGCAGAAGTATTTATAGCTTTTCCGTGAGTTCCGATATTTCACTGATTCGATCAGGCGAGTTACAATACGTAAAATGCGATGCAAAAGAAGCATGATTTCATGCTATGATGAACCGTAACGGGGTGCTTGAAACCATGAAATAAATTAAATAAAATATGATTCGTAGCATTTCCGTAAGGCGTCCGATGCAATGGACTGCAGACTAGTCGCAAAGCAAAGAAGGTATAAGATGGTGATTTTCTAATGCCCTATATTCCCCCATTTTTAATAGTTAATAAGTAGGATTAATTAAACCGCTGCTGAACCTGAGTATAATGCTAAATAGCCTGAGAAATAACCAGTTTACAATCAGCAACCGTATAGCCTAAATATGCGCAAGAATATTACCTCACGCCCTTATTTATTTATTGTGATCTCTTTGGGTTTCACCCACTAGACCTGTTAGTGCCGATCGGCGCAAGCCTGCAGCACAATTTGGGAAGCTTCGCAAACATTTTTTCGGGAGCTTTCGAGAGCACCACCGATAACGCTGGAAGGTTCGATTATTCATGTATAAAGGACGACGCGTTCTGCCGATCATCAAATTGCTCATATCAGTCTAGTACAGAGTGTATAGCTTGTACTTTGAGTTGCTTACTTTTCTGGACGCAGGTTCGCCCACTAAAGAGTTTCGTCTCTACCAGTGTGACTGCCGCCTTCTTCACCGTCACTACCATCTGACAGTTTTATTAACACGGAGCATGCTCATAAAATGAAATTCACTGAAGAATAATGAGGGTTCGAGGGCATACAGCAGACATTCCCAGTCCATGGCAGGCACTTTACCACCGTTCCTAAAGTAGAAACTGTACAACCACCGCGTTTTACCTGTTTTAAACATACGGACCAGAAACTTGGAGGATAACAAGCAAACTCGAGGAGATATTATGGACCATACAGCGTGCGATGGAACTAAAAATGATAGGTGTAACGTGAGAGAGTAGCAAGAGGGCGATGTGATCGGCGAACAAAACTGGGTTAGCTGATATCCTTGTTTTAAAAGAAAAAGTGGACCATGGGCACATCTTGTAATGCGTAGGTAAGGGCCAGTGGTATGTGAAGGTGACGAAATTAGTTATAGACGTGAGTTGGGCTAGTTGGTGCGTATTAACAGAGAGTGAAGTTATGCACTCCGTCCTGTCTGTCGTCTCTACCTTGTCCGTTGTTCTTTTTTTTTGCACTAATCAGTTGTGTCTGCAGTTCACGAAATGAATAAAAAGGTCGAGAAGCGCTGTCGAAGCGGCGCAGTGTTGTGGTGTGATGAAATTAAGGAGTTCACAGGAATAAAAGGAATCAGCTAGCGCGTAAGAGCGTAAATGGAGGATCATTGCGAGAGGTATTCGTCCTGCAATCGACATAGAATAGTATAATGATGATCAGATATAATAAAGAAAAGATGCGGTGGTGGCGACTATGATTACCAATCCTCGCTTTAAACATGGTATGAGGGGCTAAATGAAGAAATGGGTCTCTGCGTCTCTTAAAATAACCAAATGCGCATGAAATACAGGTTCACAACTTAACTAAGGTCAATTACACGGTGAGACAGCGGAAATGTAGGTACGTCTTCCGTGTTATATGCTACAAATTGGAGCTTAGGAACTATCATTCGCGTCTGAAAAGACGACATGATCTCTTGGCTATTGCTGCCTGATCCCTGTAAACAAGTGTTACGTGTGCATGTAATACAGGATCTGCAATAGCATCTCCTGAAACGTCTGTTGTATCAAGGTAATCGCTTATAAGACCTATATACGTGGGTTGTAATAGGTGAAGCCGTCAGCTTATCTACTTGGGTAAAAAGAACGTTGAAACACAGTGCAACTACCGAGAAAGGGCAAGAGAAAGAAGCAAGATCAATGCGCTGACTTATCACTGATTTATTTCCTTCAAAAACGCGCATATATAGTGGCAACGAAGGAGGAAAAAAAAAAAAGAAAAAGGGAATCCAGAAAAAGGGAAGCAAAGAAACTGCGCTTAGTTTTGGTACATGGACACAAATTACCATTACTAATGAAGCCGCAGACACTCTATAGCTGAGCCTTTCCTTGCAGGCTGTGTTCCTTTTTTCTCTTTCCATTTACGGGTTTCATTACTGCGGCCAGATTTGGAAAGTGTGCGTTCACGCGAACTAAGCCCCGGTGTCCCGAAAAGCTGCATTTGAAGCGAAACGGAAAGGTCCCCCCCCCCTTTTTTTTCGGGCTTTCTGTTCGCAGTACTTTATTCAGTAAAACGCTGCGGCACGCCGCCTCCAGTCAGATTTAACTAGTACCTGACTGAGAGTGCGCCTACGCGTGAACATAATCACGCGCATTTATGATCGCGGGTTTCTTTGTGCATGTCAGCGTTTTCGTCACGATATGCGAACGAGGAATGTATCGCCGTCACTTCATCGATTGAGCGAGAGCCGGAGATATTAGAATGCACAAACTTTTCTTTACAGCTCCTTATATTTGCAAGAAGTGCAAGATAAAACAAGCTCTGAAACGAGCTCTTATTCGGCAAGAGAGTAAACAACCTTTTACTCTCTCGTGGGATGCATGAGTGGAACAGAACTTTACTCTGTAATGCCAGGGGAATGAAAGGGCCTTTCTCTCCTTCTGGCATTACAGAGTATAGCGCCTCTCTGTAGAGAGTGTACATGAATCTGCGTGGAGTAACAAAGCTCTTTAACTCTCACTGCAGGAGTTTCAGTTTTTGAGTGTACGTTTTAGAGTGAGGGAGCTGTCACCCTTTCTTCGCGACATTCCAAATTGTTGCTATCGCATTCAGTGCTTCTCTCTTGTGGCGAAACTGTGACGATCTTCTCAGTTGATGTACTGAAACCTCCCGCTCCTTCTTCGAATGCTACGGGCATCTAACATGGCTTTGCACTGCCTCCAAGATGGCAGGCATTTCAAGCTTTCCGCGCCTCACCTTGTTTTGCACTGATTCGCCCACCTTTCACCAAGCGACATGTCATGTTATGTCGTCATCATGTGACGTCACTTTACGTGACTCATAGTCACACATCGTAAAGATTGTGACTTCTCGTTGCGACACAATGATGGTTTATCGCGTGATGATTCTTGGCATGACTTGTGACAGAACGGTCAATATTCGCATTTAATGAGGCGTCTAAGGCTTTCGCCTTCAGAAGCGGTCTACTGATTTATCTCAGACGCGGTACCATTTTCCCGGACCAGATTCTACTTCGACCACCTTAATTCACATTTCTTCACATTCTCGTCAGAAAATCGATGGTTAATATGTCAAAACATGTTCTAAAAAATGGGTATTCCGCAAATTATGACGGCCTCTAGCTTTCGCGAATA